>NW_028145413.1:30000-32500 GCF_050370095.1 Fusarium phalaenopsidis | reverse complement strand
TTAAGCCGCAGGCTCCACCCCTGGTGGTGCCCTTCCGTCAATTTCTTTAAGTTTCAGCCTTGCGACCATACTCCCCCTGGAGCCCAAGCACTTTGATTTCTCGTAAGGTGCCGAACGAGTCAAAATATAACATCGTCCGATCCCTAGTCGGCATAGTTTATGGTTAAGACTACGACGGTATCTGATCGTCTTCGATCCCCTAACTTTCGTTCCTGATTAATGAAAACATCCTTGGCAAATGCTTTCGCAGTAGTTAGTCTTCAATAAATCCAAGAATTTCACCTCTGACAATTGAATACTGATGCCCCCGACTGTCCCTATTAATCATTACGGCGGTCCTAGAAACCAACAAAATAGAACCACACGTCCTATTCTATTATTCCATGCTAATGTATTCGAGCATAGGCCTGCCTGGAGCACTCTAATTTTTTCACAGTAAAAGTCCTGTTTCCCCGCCACACCCAGTGAAGGGCATGGGGTTCCACAGAGGGAAAGGCCCGGCCGGACCAGTACACGCGGTGAGGCGGACCGGCCAGCCAGGCCCAAGGTTCAACTACGAGCTTTTTAACCACAACAACTTTAATATACGCTATTGAGCTGGAATTACCGCGGCTGCTGGCACCAGACTTGCCCTCCAATTGTTCCTCGTTAAGGGATTTAAATTGTACTCATTCCAATTACAAGACCCAAAAGAGCCCTGTATCAGTATTTATTGTCACTACCTCCCCGAGTCGGGATTGGGTAATTTGCGCGCCTGCTGCCTTCCTTGGATGTAGTAGCCGTTTCTCAGGCTCCTTCTCCGGGGTCGAGCCCTAACCCTCCGTTACCCGTTGCAACCATGTTTGGCCAATACCCAAACATCGAAAGTTGATAGGGAAGAAATTTGAATGAACCATCGCCGGCGCAAGGCCATGCGATTCGAGGAGTTATCATGAATCACCAGTGAGCCCCGGAGGGCATTGGTTTTTAATCTAATAAATACATCCCTTCCGAAGTCGGGATTTTTAGCATGTATTAGCTCTAGAATTACCACGGTTATCCAAGTAGTAAGGTACTATCAAATAAACGATAACTTATATAATGAGCCATTCGCAGTTTCGCTGTATAATTGCTTATACTTAGACATGCATGGCTTAATCTTTGAGACAAGCATATGACTACTGGCAGAATCAACCAGGTAACTATCGTTTGCCGGGGTTAGCCTACCGGCGCAATGTTTCAGCGCCGGAGAGAGTTCCAGTTACTGGGTGGCGCCCGAGGGCGCGCCCGCTGAAGCGCTGCTGGCCAGGCCTGCAGCGCCGCTTTGGGCAATCCGCTTTCCCCTCTTAGTTCCCCCAGGGCGTCCTTCCGCCGCACTGATGCCCCGGAGGGCGGTGCGACTTGGGGGCCCCAGGAGGAGGACTCAGCGCGCAGCTTCTACCATTGCGGTGTCCGCCACGCGTGGTTGCCTCCCGTTGCTCGGGTTTCAGGCGTGACCAGCGGCCAGCCATCCACAGAGCCCATCCGGCAGCGGTCGGGGCAAGCCCCAGCCGCTGTATTCCAGGCATCCCCAGTACGGCGTGCACCCGGAGGAGCCGCTTTCGTGGGGTCGACCAGCCACTGTGAACCCCGGCCGCGCCGAGGCACGGAGCCTGCAAGCTTGTATGAAGGGACACGCAGTGGAGGTCTGCAAGATCAGGTACAGTGGGCGCAGCGCCTGTGAGGGCGCCGCTTAGAGGGTGCGCAGCGGCTTTGGCCGTTTCCAGCCGCCGCCGCTTTGCCCCCTCTCACATACCCACCGACGGACTTTTTGGGCCGCACGCCAGACCGGGCTCGCGGGCCACTTTTCGCGTTCCGCAAAATTCATTTGTATGGGAAAACAAAAAAATCGACTCACGGCCACCAAACGGCGAAACCATTTTGCACGCATTTTTGACATGCGGGCTCATATGACTAAACCGACGACGGCGAGTCGAATGGTGGTCATCCCGCCTTCGTGCGACGCCTGTGGAAGGCGGGAGAGCTGTTTTTGTGCGCGCTCCAGGGTAGACGGGTGGACTTGGTGGTTTTCGGGCGCGAGCCGCCTACCCGGGAGCACCCCGCCGGATTTTCCAGCTACCCTGTACCTCAGGCCCACCTACCCTATACCTCCTCCAACTTCAAACGGCCGCCACGGCTCGGGGAGAGGCGGCAGCGAGGCGTGCCGTGTACCGTTGTGATGGTCTCGTCGAGACGCGTCGGTTGGCGGCCCCCAATTGGTGGTGGGGGCTGTGGTTGGCGAGATGTTCTTGTTGGGTTGACTTTTTCAGAATTTCAACTGACGATTGCTTGAGTTGTCAGCCAAGATCACAGACCAAGAGGATTTTCCCGATTTTCCCGCCTACCCTAGAGCAAAATCGACCTACCCTGTACCAAATTTCACCAAATTTCGCCTACCCTGGAGCAAAATCCACTTACCCTGTACTAGAATCGACCTACCCTATACCGGATTTTTTTTTCACCAAGGCCAACCCGTCCACCC
>NW_028145413.1:22500-25000 GCF_050370095.1 Fusarium phalaenopsidis | reverse complement strand
AGTAGCGACGGGCGGTGTGTACAAAGGGCAGGGACGTAATCAACGCAAGCTGATGACTTGCGCTTACTAGGGATTCCTCGTTGAAGAGCAATAATTGCAATGCTCTATCCCCAGCACGACGGAGTTTAACAAGATTACCCGGGCCTTTCGGCCAAGGAAGTACTCGCTGGCTCCGTCAGTGTAGCGCGCGTGCGGCCCAGAACATCTAAGGGCATCACAGACCTGTTATTGCCTCAAACTTCCATCGGCTTGAGCCGATAGTCCCTCTAAGAAGCCAGCGTACTGCCAAAGCAATACGGGCTATTTAGCAGGTTAAGGTCTCGTTCGTTATCGCAATTAAGCAGACAAATCACTCCACCAACTAAGAACGGCCATGCACCACCACCCACAAAATCAAGAAAGAGCTCTCAATCTGTCAATCCTCATTGTGTCTGGACCTGGTGAGTTTCCCCGTGTTGAGTCAAATTAAGCCGCAGGCTCCACCCCTGGTGGTGCCCTTCCGTCAATTTCTTTAAGTTTCAGCCTTGCGACCATACTCCCCCTGGAGCCCAAGCACTTTGATTTCTCGTAAGGTGCCGAACGAGTCAAAATATAACATCGTCCGATCCCTAGTCGGCATAGTTTATGGTTAAGACTACGACGGTATCTGATCGTCTTCGATCCCCTAACTTTCGTTCCTGATTAATGAAAACATCCTTGGCAAATGCTTTCGCAGTAGTTAGTCTTCAATAAATCCAAGAATTTCACCTCTGACAATTGAATACTGATGCCCCCGACTGTCCCTATTAATCATTACGGCGGTCCTAGAAACCAACAAAATAGAACCACACGTCCTATTCTATTATTCCATGCTAATGTATTCGAGCATAGGCCTGCCTGGAGCACTCTAATTTTTTCACAGTAAAAGTCCTGTTTCCCCGCCACACCCAGTGAAGGGCATGGGGTTCCACAGAGGGAAAGGCCCGGCCGGACCAGTACACGCGGTGAGGCGGACCGGCCAGCCAGGCCCAAGGTTCAACTACGAGCTTTTTAACCACAACAACTTTAATATACGCTATTGGAGCTGGAATTACCGCGGCTGCTGGCACCAGACTTGCCCTCCAATTGTTCCTCGTTAAGGGATTTAAATTGTACTCATTCCAATTACAAGACCCAAAAGAGCCCTGTATCAGTATTTATTGTCACTACCTCCCCGAGTCGGGATTGGGTAATTTGCGCGCCTGCTGCCTTCCTTGGATGTAGTAGCCGTTTCTCAGGCTCCTTCTCCGGGGTCGAGCCCTAACCCTCCGTTACCCGTTGCAACCATGTTTGGCCAATACCCAAACATCGAAAGTTGATAGGGAAGAAATTTGAATGAACCATCGCCGGCGCAAGGCCATGCGATTCGAGGAGTTATCATGAATCACCAGTGAGCCCCGGAGGGCATTGGTTTTTAATCTAATAAATACATCCCTTCCGAAGTCGGGATTTTTAGCATGTATTAGCTCTAGAATTACCACGGTTATCCAAGTAGTAAGGTACTATCAAATAAACGATAACTTATATAATGAGCCATTCGCAGTTTCGCTGTATAATTGCTTATACTTAGACATGCATGGCTTAATCTTTGAGACAAGCATATGACTACTGGCAGAATCAACCAGGTAACTATCGTTTGCCGGGGTTGGCCTACCGGCGCAATGTTTCAGCGCCGGAGAGAGTTCCAAGTTACTGGGTGGCGCCCGAGGGCGCGCCCGCTGAAGCGCTGCTGGCCAGGCCTGCAGCGCCGCTTTGGGCAATCCGCTTTCCCCCTCTTAGTTCCCCAGGGCGTCCTTCCGCCGCACTGATGCCCCGGAGGGCGGTGCGACTTGGGGGCCCCAGGAGGAGGACTCAGCGCGCAGCTTCTACCATTGCGGTGTCCGCCACGCGTGGTTGCCTCCCGTTGCTCGGGTTTCAGGCGTGACCAGCGGCCAGCCATCCACAGAGCCCATCCGGCAGCGGTCGGGGCAAGCCCCAGCCGCTGTATTCCAGGCATCCCCAGTACGGCGTGCACCCGGAGGAGCCGCTTTCGTGGGGTCGACCAGCCACTGTGAACCCCCGGCCGCGAGGCACGGAGCCTGCAAGCTTGTATGAAGGGACACGCAGTGGAGGTCTGCAAGATCAGGTACAGTGGGCGCAGCGCCTGTGAGGGCGCCGCTTAGAGGGTGCGCAGCGGCTTTGGCCGTTTCCAGCCGCCGCCGCTTTGCCCCCTCTCACATACCCACCGACGGACTTTTTGTGGGCCGCACGCCAGACCGGGCTCGCGGGCCACTTTTCGCGTTCCGCAAAATTCATTTGTATGGGAAAACAAAAAAATCGACTCACGGCCACCAAACGGCGAAACCATTTTGCACGCATTTTTGACATGCGGGCTCATATGACTAAACCGACGACGGCGAGTCGAATGGTGGTCATCCCGCCTTCGTGCGACGCCTGTGGAAGGCGGGAGAGCTGTTTTTGTGCGCGCTCCAGGGTAGACGGG
>NW_028145413.1:15000-17500 GCF_050370095.1 Fusarium phalaenopsidis | reverse complement strand
GAGGGTTGTAATGACGCTCGAACAGGCATGCCCGCCAGAATACTGGCGGGCGCAATGTGCGTTCAAAGATTCGATGATTCACTGAATTCTGCAATTCACATTACTTATCGCATTTCGCTGCGTTCTTCATCGATGCCAGAGCCAAGAGATCCGTTGTTGAAAGTTTTAATTTATTTGCTTGTTTACTCAGAAAAACATTATAAAAACAGAGTTAGGGGTCCTCTGGCGGGGGCGGCCCGTGTTACGGGGCCGTCTGTTCCCGCCGAAGCAACGTTTTAGGTATGTTCACAGGGTTGATGAGTTGTATAACTCGGTAATGATCCCTCCGCTGGTTCACCAACGGAGACCTTGTTACGACTTTTACTTCCTCTAAATGACCGAGTTTGGAGAGCTTTCCGGCCCTGAGTGGTAGTTGCCCACCTCTCTGGGCCAGTCCGGACGCCTCACTGAGCCATTCAATCGGTAGTAGCGACGGGCGGTGTGTACAAAGGGCAGGGACGTAATCAACGCAAGCTGATGACTTGCGCTTACTAGGGATTCCTCGTTGAAGAGCAATAATTGCAATGCTCTATCCCCAGCACGACGGAGTTTAACAAGATTACCCGGGCCTTTCGGCCAAGGAAGTACTCGCTGGCTCCGTCAGTGTAGCGCGCGTGCGGCCCAGAACATCTAAGGGCATCACAGACCTGTTATTGCCTCAAACTTCCATCGGCTTGAGCCGATAGTCCCTCTAAGAAGCCAGCGTACTGCCAAAGCAATACGGGCTATTTAGCAGGTTAAGGTCTCGTTCGTTATCGCAATTAAGCAGACAAATCACTCCACCAACTAAGAACGGCCATGCACCACCACCCACAAAATCAAGAAAGAGCTCTCAATCTGTCAATCCTCATTGTGTCTGGACCTGGTGAGTTTCCCCGTGTTGAGTCAAATTAAGCCGCAGGCTCCACCCCTGGTGGTGCCCTTCCGTCAATTTCTTTAAGTTTCAGCCTTGCGACCATACTCCCCCTGGAGCCCAAGCACTTTGATTTCTCGTAAGGTGCCGAACGAGTCAAAATATAACATCGTCCGATCCCTAGTCGGCATAGTTTATGGTTAAGACTACGACGGTATCTGATCGTCTTCGATCCCCTAACTTTCGTTCCTGATTAATGAAAACATCCTTGGCAAATGCTTTCGCAGTAGTTAGTCTTCAATAAATCCAAGAATTTCACCTCTGACAATTGAATACTGATGCCCCCGACTGTCCCTATTAATCATTACGGCGGTCCTAGAAACCAACAAAATAGAACCACACGTCCTATTCTATTATTCCATGCTAATGTATTCGAGCATAGGCCTGCCTGGAGCACTCTAATTTTTCACAGTAAAAGTCCTGTTTCCCCGCCACACCCAGTGAAGGGCATGGGGTTCCACAGAGGGAAAGGCCCGGCCGGACCAGTACACGCGGTGAGGCGGACCGGCCAGCCAGGCCCAAGGTTCAACTACGAGCTTTTTAACCACAACAACTTTAATATACGCTATTGGAGCTGGAATTACCGCGGCTGCTGGCACCAGACTTGCCCTCCAATTGTTCCTCGTTAAGGGATTTAAATTGTACTCATTCCAATTACAAGACCCAAAAGAGCCCTGTATCAGTATTTATTGTCACTACCTCCCCGAGTCGGGATTGGGTAATTTGCGCGCCTGCTGCCTTCCTTGGATGTAGTAGCCGTTTCTCAGGCTCCTTCTCCGGGGTCGAGCCCTAACCCTCCGTTACCCGTTGCAACCATGTTTGGCCAATACCCAAACATCGAAAGTTGATAGGGAAGAAATTTGAATGAACCATCGCCGGCGCAAGGCCATGCGATTCGAGGAGTTATCATGAATCACCAGTGAGCCCCGGAGGGCATTGGTTTTTAATCTAATAAATACATCCCTTCCGAAGTCGGGATTTTTAGCATGTATTAGCTCTAGAATTACCACGGTTATCCAAGTAGTAAGGTACTATCAAATAAACGATAACTTATATAATGAGCCATTCGCAGTTTCGCTGTATAATTGCTTATACTTAGACATGCATGGCTTAATCTTTGAGACAAGCATATGACTACTGGCAGAATCAACCAGGTAACTATCGTTTGCCGGGGTTGGCCTACCGGCGCAATGTTTCAGCGCCGGAGAGAGTTCCAAGTTACTGGGTGGCGCCCGAGGGCGCGCCCGCTGAAGCGCTGCTGGCCAGGCCTGCAGCGCCGCTTTGGGCAATCCGCTTTCCCCCTCTTAGTTCCCCAGGGCGTCCTTCCGCCGCACTGATGCCCCGGAGGGCGGTGCGACTTGGGGGCCCCAGGAGGAGGACTCAGCGCGCAGCTTCTACCATTGCGGTGTCCGCCACGCGTGGTTGCCTCCCGTTGCTCGGGTTTCAGGCGTGACCAGCGGCCAGCCATCCACAGAGCCCATCCGGCAGCGGTCGGGGCAAGCCCCAGCCGCTGTATTCCAGGCATCCCCAGTACGGCGTGCACCCGGA
>NW_028145413.1:7500-10000 GCF_050370095.1 Fusarium phalaenopsidis | reverse complement strand
CATATACCTCCCATTTAGAGCAGCATTCCCAAACTACTCGACTCGTCGAAGGAGCTTTACAGAGGATCGGTGTCCAACCAGACGGGGCTCTCACCCTCTATGGCGTCCCGTTCCAGGGAACTCGGAAGGCACCTCACCAAAAGCATCCTCTACAAATTACAACTCGGGCCCGAGAGCCAGATTTCAAATTTGAGCTGTTGCCGCTTCACTCGCCGTTACTGGGGCAATCCCTGTTGGTTTCTTTTCCTCCGCTTATTGATATGCTTAAGTTCAGCGGGTATTCCTACCTGATTCGAGGTCAACATTCAGAAGTTGGGTGTTTTACGGCGTGGCCGCGCCGCTCTCCAGTTGCGAGGTGTTAGCTACTACGCAATGGAAGCTGCGGCGGGACCGCCACTGTATTTGAGGGACGGCGTGTGCCCGCAGGGGGCTTCCGCCGATCCCCAACGCCAGGCCCGGGGGCCTGAGGGTTGTAATGACGCTCGAACAGGCATGCCCGCCAGAATACTGGCGGGCGCAATGTGCGTTCAAAGATTCGATGATTCACTGAATTCTGCAATTCACATTACTTATCGCATTTCGCTGCGTTCTTCATCGATGCCAGAGCCAAGAGATCCGTTGTTGAAAGTTTTAATTTATTTGCTTGTTTACTCAGAAAAACATTATAAAAACAGAGTTAGGGGTCCTCTGGCGGGGCGGCCCGTGTTACGGGGCCGTCTGTTCCCGCCGAAGCAACGTTTTAGGTATGTTCACAGGGTTGATGAGTTGTATAACTCGGTAATGATCCCTCCGCTGGTTCACCAACGGAGACCTTGTTACGACTTTTACTTCCTCTAAATGACCGAGTTTGGAGAGCTTTCCGGCCCTGAGTGGTAGTTGCCCACCTCTCTGGGCCAGTCCGGACGCCTCACTGAGCCATTCAATCGGTAGTAGCGACGGGCGGTGTGTACAAAGGGCAGGGACGTAATCAACGCAAGCTGATGACTTGCGCTTACTAGGGATTCCTCGTTGAAGAGCAATAATTGCAATGCTCTATCCCCAGCACGACGGAGTTTAACAAGATTACCCGGGCCTTTCGGCCAAGGAAGTACTCGCTGGCTCCGTCAGTGTAGCGCGCGTGCGGCCCAGAACATCTAAGGGCATCACAGACCTGTTATTGCCTCAAACTTCCATCGGCTTGAGCCGATAGTCCCTCTAAGAAGCCAGCGTACTGCCAAAGCAATACGGGCTATTTAGCAGGTTAAGGTCTCGTTCGTTATCGCAATTAAGCAGACAAATCACTCCACCAACTAAGAACGGCCATGCACCACCACCCACAAAATCAAGAAAGAGCTCTCAATCTGTCAATCCTCATTGTGTCTGGACCTGGTGAGTTTCCCCGTGTTGAGTCAAATTAAGCCGCAGGCTCCACCCCTGGTGGTGCCCTTCCGTCAATTTCTTTAAGTTTCAGCCTTGCGACCATACTCCCCCTGGAGCCCAAGCACTTTGATTTCTCGTAAGGTGCCGAACGAGTCAAAATATAACATCGTCCGATCCCTAGTCGGCATAGTTTATGGTTAAGACTACGACGGTATCTGATCGTCTTCGATCCCCTAACTTTCGTTCCTGATTAATGAAAACATCCTTGGCAAATGCTTTCGCAGTAGTTAGTCTTCAATAAATCCAAGAATTTCACCTCTGACAATTGAATACTGATGCCCCCGACTGTCCCTATTAATCATTACGGCGGTCCTAGAAACCAACAAAATAGAACCACACGTCCTATTCTATTATTCCATGCTAATGTATTCGAGCATAGGCCTGCCTGGAGCACTCTAATTTTTTCACAGTAAAAGTCCTGTTTCCCCGCCACACCCAGTGAAGGGCATGGGGTTCCACAGAGGGAAAGGCCCGGCCGGACCAGTACACGCGGTGAGGCGGACCGGCCAGCCAGGCCCAAGGTTCAACTACGAGCTTTTTAACCACAACAACTTTAATATACGCTATTGGAGCTGGAATTACCGCGGCTGCTGGCACCAGACTTGCCCTCCAATTGTTCCTCGTTAAGGGATTTAAATTGTACTCATTCCAATTACAAGACCCAAAAGAGCCCTGTATCAGTATTTATTGTCACTACCTCCCCGAGTCGGGATTGGGTAATTTGCGCGCCTGCTGCCTTCCTTGGATGTAGTAGCCGTTTCTCAGGCTCCTTCTCCGGGGTCGAGCCCTAACCCTCCGTTACCCGTTGCAACCATGTTTGGCCAATACCCAAACATCGAAAGTTGATAGGGAAGAAATTTGAATGAACCATCGCCGGCGCAAGGCCATGCGATTCGAGGAGTTATCATGAATCACCAGTGAGCCCCGGAGGGCATTGGTTTTTAATCTAATAAATACATCCCTTCCGAAGTCGGGATTTTTAGCATGTATTAGCTCTAGAATTACCACGGTTATCCAAGTAGTAAGGTACTATCAAATAAACGATAACTTATATAATGAGCCATTCGCAGTTTCGCTGTAT
>NW_028145413.1:0-2500 GCF_050370095.1 Fusarium phalaenopsidis | reverse complement strand
TACTCAAATCCATCCGAAAACATCAGGATCGGTCGATGATGCGCCGAAGCTCTCACCTGCGTTCACTTTCATTTCGCGTAGGGGTTTGACACCCGAACACTCGCATACGAAGACGACTCCTTGGTCCGTGTTTCAAGACGGGTCACTGATGACCATTACGCCAGCATCCTTGCGAATGCGCGAACCTCAGTCCGCCACAGGGTATTACGCAGCGGGCTATAACACTCCCCGGAGAGAGCCACATTCCCGAAGCCTTTATCCCCCAGGGCGAACTGATGCTGGCCTGAGCCGGAAGAGTGCACCGGGGAGAACCCCGGATGATCAACCAAGCCCAAGTCTGGTCACAAGCGCTTCCCTTTCAACAATTTCACGTACTTTTTAACTCTCTTTTCAAAGTTCTTTTCATCTTTCGATCACTCTACTTGTGCGCTATCGGTCTCTGGCCGGTATTTAGCTTTAGAAGACATATACCTCCCATTTAGAGCAGCATTCCCAAACTACTCGACTCGTCGAAGGAGCTTTACAGAGGATCGGTGTCCAACCAGACGGGGCTCTCACCCTCTATGGCGTCCCGTTCCAGGGAACTCGGAAGGCACCTCACCAAAAGCATCCTCTACAAATTACAACTCGGGCCCGAGAGCCAGATTTCAAATTTGAGCTGTTGCCGCTTCACTCGCCGTTACTGGGGCAATCCCTGTTGGTTTCTTTTCCTCCGCTTATTGATATGCTTAAGTTCAGCGGGTATTCCTACCTGATTCGAGGTCAACATTCAGAAGTTGGGTGTTTTACGGCGTGGCCGCGCCGCTCTCCAGTTGCGAGGTGTTAGCTACTACGCAATGGAAGCTGCGGCGGGACCGCCACTGTATTTGAGGGACGGCGTGTGCCCGCAGGGGGCTTCCGCCGATCCCCAACGCCAGGCCCGGGGGCCTGAGGGTTGTAATGACGCTCGAACAGGCATGCCCGCCAGAATACTGGCGGGCGCAATGTGCGTTCAAAGATTCGATGATTCACTGAATTCTGCAATTCACATTACTTATCGCATTTCGCTGCGTTCTTCATCGATGCCAGAGCCAAGAGATCCGTTGTTGAAAGTTTTAATTTATTTGCTTGTTTACTCAGAAAAACATTATAAAAACAGAGTTAGGGGTCCTCTGGCGGGGGCGGCCCGTGTTACGGGGCCGTCTGTTCCCGCCGAAGCAACGTTTTAGGTATGTTCACAGGGTTGATGAGTTGTATAACTCGGTAATGATCCCTCCGCTGGTTCACCAACGGAGACCTTGTTACGACTTTTACTTCCTCTAAATGACCGAGTTTGGAGAGCTTTCCGGCCCTGAGTGGTAGTTGCCCACCTCTCTGGGCCAGTCCGGACGCCTCACTGAGCCATTCAATCGGTAGTAGCGACGGGCGGTGTGTACAAAGGGCAGGGACGTAATCAACGCAAGCTGATGACTTGCGCTTACTAGGGATTCCTCGTTGAAGAGCAATAATTGCAATGCTCTATCCCCAGCACGACGGAGTTTAACAAGATTACCCGGGCCTTTCGGCCAAGGAAGTACTCGCTGGCTCCGTCAGTGTAGCGCGCGTGCGGCCCAGAACATCTAAGGGCATCACAGACCTGTTATTGCCTCAAACTTCCATCGGCTTGAGCCGATAGTCCCTCTAAGAAGCCAGCGTACTGCCAAAGCAATACGGGCTATTTAGCAGGTTAAGGTCTCGTTCGTTATCGCAATTAAGCAGACAAATCACTCCACCAACTAAGAACGGCCATGCACCACCACCCACAAAATCAAGAAAGAGCTCTCAATCTGTCAATCCTCATTGTGTCTGGACCTGGTGAGTTTCCCCGTGTTGAGTCAAATTAAGCCGCAGGCTCCACCCCTGGTGGTGCCCTTCCGTCAATTTCTTTAAGTTTCAGCCTTGCGACCATACTCCCCCTGGAGCCCAAGCACTTTGATTTCTCGTAAGGTGCCGAACGAGTCAAAATATAACATCGTCCGATCCCTAGTCGGCATAGTTTATGGTTAAGACTACGACGGTATCTGATCGTCTTCGATCCCCTAACTTTCGTTCCTGATTAATGAAAACATCCTTGGCAAATGCTTTCGCAGTAGTTAGTCTTCAATAAATCCAAGAATTTCACCTCTGACAATTGAATACTGATGCCCCCGACTGTCCCTATTAATCATTACGGCGGTCCTAGAAACCAACAAAATAGAACCAAGTCGAATACCCACTTCCCTATTAATATTAGGGTAGAAACCAACAAAATAGAACCACACGTCCTATTCTATTATTCCATGCTAATGTATTCGAGCATAGGCCTGCCTGGAGCACTCTAATTTTTTTCACAGTAAAAGTCCTGTTTCCCCGCCACACCCAGTGAATGGGCATGGGGTCTCCACAGAGGGAAAGGCCCGGCTGACCAGCATACGCGGTGAGGCGGGACCGGCCAGCCAGCCCAAGGTTCAACTTTATGAGCTTTAACCACAACAACTTTAAT
>NW_028145415.1:600000-830327 GCF_050370095.1 Fusarium phalaenopsidis | reverse complement strand
AGTAAGCGCTATAAATAAATAAGTATTATACTTTTCTTAACTTTATTTAAGATTATAATAAAAATATAATAAATAAATTAATTAATTAAGACTATTTATTATATTCTTTTTCTAGAGGTCTTTACTATTACTTAATATATTTTTTAATATTATAATTAGACTTATTATATACTTTATAGTATTAAACTCTTAATTATATTAACTTTCCTTAATTATTACTTCTTAATAATTTAACTACTACTTATATATTAATATTTATCTAATTAATTACTTATTTTTCTTTTTAATTATTATTACCCCTTTTCCATAGCTAAGTTCTTTTTGCAATTTTTAGCGCTAGCTTAGTATCTTATTTACTTATTAAAAATCTTATATCTTAGCCTTCAATAATACTATCTTATATATAATTACCTTTGTCCCTTTAAAAGATACTTTAATACCTTAAGAATTAACTCTAAAAAGCTACTTTAATATCTTTAATTTATCTTTTAAGGTATTTAAACTAAGATTTAGCCTTATAAATTATCCTTAGGGTTTTTAAAGCCTAAGGGGTTAATATAACAATTATATGTTTCCTAAGGATAAACTAGTTATAAAGGTAGGTTTATATTAGCAGAGAGTGCATAGTCTAAGTAATAAGTTATAAGTCATATCTAATAATATACTTAAAGGTATTAAGTATAGCTAAGTTATATTAATAGCTAAGGTAAGTAATATAAAAGTAAACAAGTATATCAATATATTCTATATACTTAGTCTAGCTCATAATTTATAAATTAGGAATCATAGTAAGTTATAATCCTAGATTATAAGTCTTATCTTAAGGCTCACAGTATATACTATTTGCGATATAAGTCACAGGGTAATTAGCGGTTATAATAGGTTATATATAATCCCGGCAGTTATTATAACTAGTGCTATAATATAATATCCCCTCTTTATTAGTTTTATCCTTAAGACCACTTTCTATAACTATATCTTAAGGTATATAACTTAGTCCTATAATTATTTCCCCTTTCTTACTAATATTATATTAAATTCTAAGGCTATATATAACTAAAGGCCTAAGCCCTTCTTATTAAAAATACTAGTTTTTAATTATGCCTTATAATTATTATAAACCGCGATAGCTAAAATACTAGGTAAAAAGGGCTATAAGTATTATGCCTAGTATACTCAATATAATTAGAAGTATAATAGCCGTGGTATTACTTTTCTTTCTAGTATATTCTTTATTTTTCTATAATATTTTCTAACTTCTAAGGTAATTAATCGCTTAGTATAAGAAAAATATTATTTAGAGTAAGAGGAAGAGGTAATAGAGTTAGAGTTAATTTCTTTATAGCAATAAATAAATAAGCGGCTTAATTATTTAATACGTCTTTATTATTAGAAGCGTTAGCTAGTTAAGCGTAGGGTAGAGATGCTTCGTTAGAATATTAAGATGCTAGATAAGTTAGAGGCTATAAAAAATATAAAATCCTTCGTAATAGCTAAGGCATAGCTAGCTAGTGCTATAGATATTATTAATTAGGATAACCTCTTTGCGCCTATTATTACTAATAAAAATCCTTTAATAATCGCTATGCACTAATAAGGTATTCTAGGGGTTCCTATATGTTTTCTAAGTTAAGGTAGTTTTTTTATTTAATAAGATATATTATTTTATTATTAATTTTACTTATATTAAGGATAGCTTTAATAGTATATTCTTTTAGTCCCTTAACTTTTATATTTAGTTTTTACTTATTTTTACCTAGATAATATCTTATATTAATTTAAGTAATAAAATATAAAAGATTAAATAAAGCTTAACCTTAGGTAATAAGTCTAATTTATAATTATATTTTAAAACTTTTTACTTAATTTTATATAATCTAATATATTTATAGTTAAGTTTTTTATTTTATTATTTTATTTTAATATTTTTTATCATGAGGTAAATTATATTTCCCTCTAAGAAGATTAATCTCTTAATTCTTTTTTATTAATATATATTATTATCTTATTTTTAATAAATTTAAGTTTTATTTTTATTTCCTTATATAGGTTTTATAATTAATTACTAATAAGAATTACTTTAGGATTAATAATAATATCTTTAAATTATTAATAAATATCTAGTATAAATCTAAAATTAATATATATTAATATAACTTTAATACTTTTATTAATTACTATATTATAAGCTAATTAAGTAGCTAATAGCTTTTAACTTAATTAATTTATTTATAATTAATATAATAATAAAAGTAATATATATAATAAGTAAGTAAAATAAATAAATAAGTAAAATACTTTCCTTAACCTTTAAAATAAAAATTACTATAAAAATATAATAAATTATTTAATTAATTAAAACTTATTACTATACTCTTCCCTAGATATCTTAATTATTACCTAATAGGTCCTTATATTATAGCTAGGCTTACCGTAGACACTATAATGCCAAACCCCTAGTCGCGCTGACCTCCCTTAACCACTACTCCGCGATGATTTAGCCACTACCTACGCATTAATATCTATTTAATTAATTACCTGCCTTCCTTCTTTTACTATTATAACCCCTCTTTTCTATAGCTAGGTTCTTTTTGCCCTCTAGCGCTAACTAAGTATCTTATTTACCTCCTAAAGGTCTTTATTCTTAGTAACTAATAAGGTAACTTAATATATAATTGCTTTTATCTCTTTCTTAAGAGACCTTAGGGCTTTAAGGATTAACTCTAGGGAGCTATTTTAATGCCTTTTAATTTATTTTTTAAAATATTTAAACTAAGATTTAGCCTTAAGTATAGTCTTTAAGGTCCTTAAGACCTAATAAGTAAAGGGTTTAATCTCCTTCTTAATTAGCATTAAAGTCTATAGCTATATATTAAGCTTTAAGAGTATACTTTCTAGGTTAAGAAAAATAAGCCTAGCTCTTTTAAAACCTCTCTTAATATTTCTTTTTATTATAATAACTTAATATATAATATAAAAGGCTAAAAAGAACTTAGTCTTTAAAATATAGGTTATAAAGTATCTAATTAGATATTTTATTTCTTAATTATAAGCCTTTTAAATAGCCTAAAGTACTTAATATTAAGAGGCTAAAGTAAATAAGATAAATAAGGCGGTATATAAAGTATAATAATATTATTCTCCTCATAATATATCTCAAAGTTAGCTAAGTAGTGGCTTTTATGCCTATTAAGGATTAAAAGATAATAGGGACTAATTAATCGGTTAGTTATATGCTGATTAAAGTGCTTTAGCCACTCGAGACCTATCTCGTTATCGGTCTAGCTATTTTAAGACGTCATAATAGCTTAATCGCCCGGGAGGTTACTTTCTTAGTACTAATTAGCGAGGTAATATTGGCCCGTAACCACGATAAACGGCTAGATAGCCTGGCCTTCCGCATTGATCGCCTAAATGACTATAACCTATTCCCGGTCTCTAGGCTATACTAATTTCGGTCTTCCATGCCTTTCTGCGCCTATGACGACCATTCCGCTCTAAATCAGGCCTATTATAAAGCTAGTCTTATTAAAGTTATAGATATTACCTAGGGTAATATTATATTTCGCGATTATATTCTCTATAAGCCTAAATTAATCGCGAATAATAGCTAGATCTTTATATTTAGCTCTCTAATAGTTATATTTATAAAAAAAATATATCTTAAGCTCTTAGTATTACTTAATAAAGTTAGAAGCTTAGCGCTTATTAATAAGTAATGCGTCGTGGTTAATAAGTAATTAATTAGCTATTTCTTTAATATTATATAGTCGCGGGGGAAATCCTCGTAAATCTAGGTCAAAAATAAACTAAATAATAATTTATTCCTCTAGATTAAATAGTTTTTATAACTTTAGTATAATATCGCGTAGAAAAAGAATGCCTTATTACCGGCGCTATAGCATCATAGGACTAACTTTATAGATCTTTGCGGCGCATTAGAGAGATAATTTTAGGTTATTTTAAAGGGCTTAAAGAGTAAGAAAGATATTAGCTTTTTATTTAATTATAATATACTAGGTGGTTAGGAATTAATTAATTAAATAGAGATAATATAGGTTAAGGGATTTTTATTTTACTTGCTTATTTATTTTACTTGCTTATTATATATATTATTATTTTAGTATTTAGTTTATTTATTTTATTTATTTATTAGTCTCCTTATAATATATAATAAAGAGTTTATAGTTAATCTCTAAATATCTTATAAGGCTTTACTAGAGTTTTAATATAAATAATAGTCCTTTATTTATAATAATCTTAAGTAGTAATTTATATATTTTTATAATATAAAAATAAAAGAGGTAGGTAAATTCTTTAGCTATTATAGATTCTTTATAGGGTATAAAGTAAGAAAATTTCATAAATCTATCTATAGTAATAAAAATATTATTATAGAAGTTTCTAATAACTAGTTTTTTTAATAAGGGTAATTTAGTAATAAAGTCTATAATAATTAAGTCTTATAGTTATTATAAAACTAGGAGTAATTATAGTTCTCTATATAGTTTATAGCATTATGCCTTAGTTTTTATATAAAGGTCGCATTAACTAATAATTATTAAAATAGTCTTTTTTATATTAAGAAATATAAATATTATTTTAACTTATTCTAGGGTTTTATTAATTCCTTAATATTTATATAATAAGTAGCTATAGATTTCGCGTATAAGGTTATATTATAATTTCTTAGGTATTTATTATTTATTTATTTTTTTATTATTTAAGAGGTATTTATTATATTCTAGAATCTTTATAAATAATAAATTACCTTATTTTATTATATAAGTTATTATAATAATTTATTATATAAGGTATCTTTCTTATATAAATTATAAAAGTTATTCCTTTATCTTAGTTCTTTTTATATCTAGGTTAAGATATTAGCTAATAGTATTAGCTCTATTATTCTTTATTTCTTTAATATAAATAATAATATAATTAAACTCTAAGAGGTATTTAGTATATTAAAGTTATTATCTACTAAGTTTTTATATTTTTATAAAATAAGTAATATTTTTATAGTCTATATATACCTTAACTTAATATTAGCTTCCTAGGAGATAATACCTAAATTCTTTAAAGATATTAATAATTATAAGGAATTCTTTATTATAAATAAGGTAATTTAATTTTACTCTATATAGCTTATAAGAGTAAAATATAATTAGGTATAAGAGTCCTTTATTATCTTATTATTTAATCTATATACCTAGGGCAAAGTCTAAGGTATTAGTTTTAAGTTTAATTAATTAAAATAAATTAAATATCTTAAGTATTAGTTTACTTAGGATAAATTCCTTAATTTTATTAAAGGTATCCTTAGCTTTATTCCTAAATATAAAGGTTTTATTTTTTTTTATAAGTTTTATTAATAATATAGTTATTTATTTAAAAGCTTTAAGGAATTTATAGTAATAATTAATAAATCTAAGGAAGGCTTATATTTCCTTAATATTAGTTAGTTCTTTTTAGTCCCTAATTACTAAAACCTTCTTAGGGTCTATTTATATCTTATTATAAGAGATAATATATCTAAGGAATTCTACTTCTAAGGCATAGAATTTATTTTTCTTAGGTTTTATTAATAACTTAGTATTTTATAATATTTATAATACCTTATAGATATATTTTATATATTTTTTTTTTATTTTAAAGAAAATAAAGATATTATCTAGGTAATATATAATAAATATATCTAGATATTTTTATAGCATATTATTAATTATTCTTTAAAATATAATAGGTATATTAGTGAGTCTAAAGGGCATAATAAGGTACTTAAATAGTCTATACTTAGTATAAAAAGCGGTTTTTTTATTTATATCTTTTTTTTAATCTAAATAAGGTTATAAGCTCTTTTAAGGTTAAGTATTATAAAATATTTTATATTAAAAAGCTAATCCTTTAACTTGCTAATAAGAGGTAGCGATATATAATCCTTAATTATAATAGCATTAAGTATTTTAAAGTTAATATAAAGCTAGAGCTTTTTATTTTTCTTTAAAATAAATATAATAAGGTATCTAATAAATAACTTACTTTCCCTAATATATCCTTTTTATATTATATCTTTAATATATTTCTTTAATATTAGTAATTATACTTTATTAAATAAGTAAAGTTTATTAAAGCTAGGTTACTTCTTATGAATAAACTTAATTTCTAGGTTATAATATATATATTTAAGTAGGCCTATTTTAAGTTCTTCCGCGAAGAGTTTCTTATAGATATAATATTACTATAAGATATTCTTAAGTTATTCTTTTTCTCCTGGGTTATCTTATAATTTCTTCTATAGAGCTAGGTCCTTTTTAAGTTTATAAAACTATTATATAACTTATATAATTATCCTTTATTACTATTATTTTTATCCTTTTTAATATTTATATCTTATCCCTATAGGTAAAGAGGTATCTTATATTTACCTCTACCTAACTTCTCTAGTTTCTTTAATAGAAATTTAAGATCTTATATTATATTCTAAGTTATTATTTACTATAAAAGATATCTTATTATTAAAAGAGAGCACTTAGCTAGTCTTTTAATTAAAATATAAATTAAATTATTATAACTATAGGTACCTAAATATAAGATTATATTACTTATTTAATATAATATTAAATAAAATACCTTATTTTTTTTTTTAATAAAAACTTTAAGGTAATTAATCTTACTATTAATAATATTATTATTATAATTAAAAGGGATTCTTTTAAATTAATAACTAAGTAAGGTATTTATTTATACCTCTATAGTAGCTTAAATCTATTTATTATTATTAGGTTAAAGTAATTTTACTTAGCTTTATTATTTACTAAAGTATTTAATTATTCTCCTCTAACTTATACTTTTAGTTCTAGGTATTATCGCCTATATACTCTAGTAGTAAAATAAAGGGCCTTCTAGGGTAATATATTCCCTTATTTATTTACTTATTACCTTATATTAAATAAGATATCTAATTTTTTAATATTACTAGAGTATAATTAGTATAATTAAATTTATATTTACTATTTATATAAGTATTATAATTATATATATTATTCTAGCTATATAATTAGTCCTAGTATTACTATTTTTATTTAGCTCTTAGGTTTTTTTTATTTTCTTAGCTAATTATTTTCTATTAATCCTTAATCTTATAAGTAATTTATTTCTTTTCTTAAGTAATATAATAGAGTTTTAAAGAATATTATATATTTATAATATTAATAAATTTATATTAATATATTACTTTATATATTTTTATTTTATATTATAAATAAGGTTTATTATTTAATTAATATAATAATAAGATAAAAAAGTAATCTTATCCTTACTTTTTTTCTTAATAGGTTTTATACTAATAGTATTAATATAATATCTAAGAGATATTAATATATTCCTAGTATAATAGGTATATCCTTATATTATCTTATAGATTAAAAAATACTTCTAGATATTAGGGTTTTTAATTAACTCCTAGTAATAGGCTTAAATATAAATTTCTTACTTATTTAATATTTTTATATATTCTTATGTGATCTAGATATATCTTTCTCTTAGGCTATTTTAATACCTATTATTATTTTTATTATATAATTAAGGGTAATTTTTCTTTTTTTATAATTTTTTATTACTCTTTTAGGGCTTCTTAAAGTATTCTTAGTATAATTCTCTTTATAATTTTTAGGCCTTATGCTTAAACTTAGTTTAATTAATATTATTATTACTAGTTTTAATAATCTAATTATTATATAGTAGTTTACTATATTAGTCTATTTTTTATTATTTATAGATTTTATTATATTCTTATAATACCTTAATTTAATATTAAGGGCATAAGGTATAGTTATACCGCGCGGGGTTATCTTATTAGTAGTCCCTTTAATAGATTATAATAGGTATTAAAAGTTATTTCTTCTTTTTATATTTTATAATCTATTTTTTATAATTAAATCCTTTTATAATAGCCTCTTAAAAGTTAGCTTATTTATTTAAGGGTTATTATATTAAAGGGGATATTATAGGTTCTTTAGTTTTAGGTTTAGCGCGTCTAATTATAATAATAATATATTATAGCATTAAGTTACCTAGTTATTATCCTTTCTTATTAAGCTTTAAGAGTAGTTTTTATCTTATATATTTTATAATATATAAGTAATTATTTTTTTAAGGTTTAATTAGTTTATAGAGTTATTTCTTTATAATATTATTAATTATATAATTACCTTTTACTTATTTTTCTAAGAGGTATACTTAGCTATATAATATATCTAGCTTATCTAATTAAATATTAGTTTTATTATATTTTTATTAAGTTATTCTAAGTATTTTAATAATATAAATAGCTATCTAGGGTTTAATATCTACCTAGGTAGATCTTACTTATTTCTTACTTTCTAAGAGGGGTTATTATAGCTTTAATTAATAGCGCCCTTTCTCCTTATCTTATTACTTTCTTTAGTATTTATTAGCCTTATATCCCTTCTTATAATAATAATAATATTTAATATCCTTATTATCTTTCTAAGCTATTTTAAGTTTTATAGGTCCCGCGTAGGTTTTATAAAAGGTATTACCCCTAGTTTATTCTCGCCTTTAAGATTAATTAATATTATTCTTATTACCTTAAATTTACCTTTTATTAGATTTCTCTATATATTATTTAAATTATTAGTTATTAATCTTAATAATTATATTAATATAATCTTAGAGGTTATTAGGTTTTTTTATTTTATAGAGTTTATCCTTAATCTTATCCTTAAGTCCTTTATAAAAAGTAATCTAAAGGGCATTTATTCCTTAATTAAGAAATAAAGTAATTTATATAAATTTAGCTATATAAGTTAAGGTAACTTTTATTTATTATAAGTTTTTAAGTTTTTATATAGCTTATTATTTTTTATTAATAATCCTAAAGTTATATTTAATTACTTTTTTAAAGTTTTTATATTTAATAAAAAAGAGTTATATTTCTTTAATAGGATTATTTCTAAGAAAGTTATATAGCTTAGGTTTAAACTAAGTAAGTATATTATCTATAAGGTATTTATTAATATATAAGACCTTACTTTTAGTATTAGCTATCTTAATAAGAAAATACTATTAATATACTCTAAGGGATATAAGAAATATCTTAATATAAATAGCTTACTTATTAAATAGCTCTAAGTCCTTAGGTTTAATAATTTTATTAATATCTTTATAAGTAATATTAGCGGCGGTATACTTAAATATTAGGTTACTAAGATTATAAACCTATTATTATATTAAGTTATTTTATTAAGCTTAAAGCATAATAAATTAATTAATCTAATTTTATTATTTATTAATTATCTACTAATATTATTATTATTACTATTTTATAGCTTAATAAAAGTATTTTTATATATTATTTATTAATACTTTTATATTAATTAATTATTCCTAAGTAATCTTAGTATTATTATATATGCTATCTAAGAGGTTATTATACTAGGTACTTAGGTAATTATATTTATTTCTAAGCTTATAGACCTTATCCTTATATAAGGCTAAGACGATATATTCTTCGCTATTGTTATTAGTATTTATTAAGATATTAGGTTCCTCTAGTTTAGTCGCGGGCTATCCCTATTAAGGGGTAATAAGCAGCTTACTGCGAGGGGTAGAAGGAGATCTAGTATTAGGTGCTATAGTAATAATATTGCTTAGAGTATATAATATATTACTAAATAAGAGCTATTAATATATAATAATTATATATTTCCTAAGGGATAAATTACTTATACTAGGTTTATATTAGCAGAGAGTGCTAGGCATAGTCTAAGCAATAAGTTATAAGTTATATTTAGTAATATACTTAAAGGTATTAAGTATAACTAAGTTATATTAATAGCTAAGGTAACTAATATATAAGAAAGTATAATAAGTATATTTTATATACTTAGTCTAGCTCACGATTTATAAGTTAAGGCTTATAATAAGTTATAATCTAAATTATAAGTCCTATCTTAAGGCTCATAGTATATACTATTTGCGATATAAATCGCAGGGTAATCAGCGGTTATAGTAGGTTATATATAATCCTAGTGGTTGTTATAACTAGTGCCGTGATAGTTAAGGGCCTAGCCTCTTTCTTAACTAGTATTAAAGTCTATAGCTATATATTAAGCTTTAAGACTATACTTTCTAGGTTAAAAGAAATAAGTCTAGCCCTTTTAAAAATAAACCTAATATTTTATTTTATTATAATAGCTTAATAAGCGGTATAAAAGGCTAAAAAGAACTTAGTCTTAGAAATATAAGTTATAAAGTATTTAATTAGATATTTTATTTCTTAATTATAAGCCTTCTTAAATAAGCTAAAATATTTAATATTAAGAGACTAAAGTAAATAAGGTAAATAAGGTAATATATAAAGTATAATAATTTTATTTTTTTTATAATATTTCTTAAAATTAATAAAGTAATAACTTTTATAGCTATTAAGAATTAAAAAATAATAATAACTATTTAATTACTTAATTATATATTAATTAAAGTGCTTTAGCTATTTAAGGCCTATTTTATTATTAATCTAGCTATTTTAAGAGGTTATAATAGTCTAATTACCTAAGAGGTTACTTTTTTTATACTAGTTAATAAGGTAATATTAGCCTATACTTATAATAAATAGCTAAATTACTTAGCTTTTTATATTAATTACTTAAATTATTATAATTTATTCCTAGCTTTTAGGCTATATTAATTTTAATTAATTATACTTTTTATATTAATAATAATTATTTTACTTATAATAATACTTATAAAAAGCTAATCTTATTAAAGTTTTAAATATTATTTAATTAAATATTATACTTTATAATTATATTTATTATAAGCTAAAACTACTTTTAGATTTCTTTTAAATCTTTATATTTAGCTCTTTAGTAATTATATTTATAAAAAAAATATATTTTTAGCTTTTTTTATTATTTAATAAAGTTAAAAGCTTAGCGCTTATTAATAAGTAGTATAATATAGTTAGTAAGTAATTAATTAGCTATTACTTTAATAATATATAATTACAGGGGAAAACCTTATATATCTAAGTTAAGAATAAATTAAACTATAATCTATTCCTCTAGATTAGATAATTAGCATAAATTTAGGATAATATCGCGTTGGGATTAAATGCCCTGCTGGCGGCGATATAGCCGCCGCTTATTAATCTTATATATCCCTATAGCGCTTTAGACGCTTAGTTTTAGGTTATTTTAAAGGGCTTAAAGGGTAAGAAGTGTTCTAGCCTTAGTGTTTAGGTCTAATATATTTAGTGGTTAATAATTAATTAATTAAATAAAAAGTTAGGTATAGGAGGGAAAAGTGCGGCGCTCGCTTGTCTGCGGCGCTCGCTTATTATGTACGTTATACTTAGATTATACACTTAAACCTCTCTACTTATTGTAGCTGAGCCCGGGTGTCTTGGTGTCTCGAGTTTTGTTACGACCATGTGGCAAGGTTACTGCGCCCAACCGAAAATAACACCACTTCTTTTAGACAATTGGTAGTACGGATATTAATGTTTCTCTAGAGATGTCAAGCGTGTTAGGCCCAAGTAGTTGAATTTCACTGGGCTAGCTTCAAGCTTCAAAGAATATAGACGATGTACCGTCGAAATGCCGGTTCGAAGAAATGAATTTTCTCTAAAAATATAAATTCTCCCCCTCATTCTCACAAAACAATACAATGATACTTCATAGTGAATTGGCTACTCGGTAGTTTGCTTGCCTAGGCATCAATCGTCCTGCCCCTGAGTTGTATTCAAGATAACCCTGTTTCCGAGACCTGTATTGCTTATGTTGTGAACTGCAAAGTTCTGGGGCTGACCGTATCGAATATTAGCTCATGGTACTCGCTTTTTTAGATTATTATTAGAGTCATACCATCTGAGTAGAAATCAATCTACTTGTCGTTGTGGTCGCAATAAAGAGCCTTATAGCCAATCCAACACCCCTTACCATAATCATTATAACAGTCCTTAAACTCAGAGCCCTTGCGGTCATAGAGGTCGCTGATGCTCTCGTCCTCGGTGTCGGTGGCAGTCAGCCAGCCCTGGTGAGGGGGGTCGATGCCGAGGTGGCCGCCGTGGTCAGCGTGGCGGCCGCAGAAGGGAGCGGTGCCAACCCACTCGCATTTGCGGCCGTGGAAGGTGCAGCCGGCGAGGGCTCCGCGGGTCAGGATGGCCATTGTGAGGGCGGCGAGGAAAGAACGCATTTCGTTGGTGTTTGGAAGTGAAGTGGTTGTATGAAGGTTGATGTGTTGATGGTGATGAAGAATGGGTTGATTCGAGGTAACTAGATGTCATTCATATACCTTTCAACTCTTCTCCAAGTGCTCTCTTTTCTCAGTCAACGTCGACAAATTCTAAGTGGCGAAGCAATCTTCCCTCTCTGCTTCGGCTGTTTGTCGGTGAGCTGGTGGAACATCCGAAGGCCATGGCGAGACTCCACTGACACGGCATGAAGCTCCTTGATGTGGTTGTATGCGGAGGACTCTTGGTCACTGGTAGAGGTGATGATGTCTTTGAAATTCCCGCATGCTCATTTCCGTTCTAGAGGTCGGGCACGAGTAACCTACCCGATACTCTGAGTTATCTTGCCATGTAGCAATGGAATCGTTGACATGGCCTTCTCCGGGATGTCACAGGTAGATGCGAGAGGAGAAATATACAAGATGAATAGGATAGTTACAGATTTAGTAGTGGTCAGAAGCAACTTTGGTGAAGCGTTCGCCAATTTTCGTCTCAAGTCAGCTTTCAAGCTCTGGCCAACAAGATGCTTTCTATTCGTGATACACCCTTCAGCGGCCCCTTTGGCTCTTTCAAGTCCTCCCATAACCACTTCGATTATTCGAGCAGCCGAGACTGCCGACGTTCCGTGCCCCTTCCAAACCCCGAACTCCCTCCACAACCTCCTTAGAATCTAACACATTCCCATCGAGACACCAATCTCATGTCTCGATTCCACTACTGGGAGAATTACGAGAGACAAGTTCCATCCCGAACCCTTGCGGGTCCTTAGGCCCCGCATGATCTAGATCTCCTGAGACAACTGTCCCAGAAGAGGAAACCCGGGGTGGCGGTCCGCTTGTCGGGCCGCTTCTTAGCAGACGGGATCTTGACGTGGGTAACGGAAAAAGGAATTTAATTACTCTTCCATGATCCCGTGAGACCGATTTATAAATCAAGGGATCAGACCCGTGGACACGGTTTTGGGTCCGCGGGCCGGGTATTGCCCCCTGCCAGGCTGTTGCTATGTGGTCTGAAATTGCTTTGTCGTATGAGTTGCATTATTGATTATCCTGAATCCTGAGTATCATATCACGTTCCCATCTCTTGTCAATATGTCCACTACTCAGTCTGTATCAAAATCCGCAACCTCTCAAGCATCCTCCTATCAAACCTAATAATAATGACTCTGCCAGCTTTGCACCCGATCGCAAGAGTGTACCCTAACACCGAGTATTGACAGTCTCGACAGTCGGTCGGCAACTTGAGTATGTCGTGGTCTCGCCACTTGACCCAGCATGTCCTGACATCGACTCTAAGTTCTTGACGGAAGTGAATGACTTGATGAGACCGGTGAGGTATCAGGCCATGCACATCCGATGGGAGGGAACACTCTCCGACACTTGTGAGAAGACCTCTGTCGCCGGGCAGGAATGAGAGCTGATGAATTGCATGAGTTAGGTCCATCACCTTGAATAGACGCTCCTCGGTCTGCCAGTTCCAAATCTGGGCCCATGGCACGGGGAGACGGCTATCTAGAGTAGCCGCATAGGATGTAGCAGTCGCCACGTATGGTCCCTTTTCCGAGAATGCCGCGAAGGGTACCTTTGCCAAGGTCGAGTTGGTCTCTTCTCCAAGCTTCGAGATGAACCGTCCTTCTGGCAACCTCCATATACACAGGTTGCCTTCCAAATCTGTTGCCGCCAAAGCGCCATCGACCGAGAACCACACCTTTCCAAAGTTGAGCTCACGAGTCCCCGAGGTGCTATTTTGGTCGACGATGAGCTTCTTGGTCTGTAGGTTCCAGAGTTGGAATTTGCCTGCCGCGCTGTCCAGGTAGTGCGTTGGGCGAATGCTTGCTGCCATGAATTTGGAGCAGGGGGACAAGGCCAAGTGCAGAATCTCATATCCGGTGGTCGGAAAGACGTCCTGAACCTCAAAATTCATGCCCCTGCGGTTCCACACACGGATCTCGCCGTATCCATTCAAGCCCGTGACGATGCTTCGCGAGTCCGGAGAAAGGGCAAGACGAATGGACCCCAGCGCATCCTCAAACTGCCATTCACAGTCCCCGGTCCTTGTACTCCAGATACTGGATGTTTTGTCAGACTGCCCCAGCCCCACGAGGCTTGAGTCATCAGAGAAGACGATTGAAAGTTTGGTTTTATCGTACTCCATGGTTGAAAACTCGTGTAGACATTCTCCTGTGTTAGCGTTCCATATTCGAAGCATGTCATCAATTGACACTGTTGCGATCATGGTGTTGTCAGGAGAGAACTTGATTTGATGTATTGTTCCGAAAGGGTGGTGTGGCTCATCGACGCTTCGCTTCCAATCCCAAATACGGATGGTCTGGTCCATGGAGAAAGATGCGAGAACCGCACCGTCGGGAGAAAAGAGTATCGAGTTGATGAGACCCGAGTGGCCTTGGAGGATATTGACGCAAGCATTCTCAGACAGGCTCCAGATCTGGATGGTCGAGTTGAGTAGGGCCAAGGCTACGAATTTCGAGTCGGGCGAGAAAACCAGTCTTTTAACATCCGACGCAAGGTTGTCGAAAGTGGACAAGCATCTGCCAGTTGCGGAGCTCCAGATCTGAACTTTCTTGACCGAGCCCGTGGCTATCGTTTCCGAATCAGGAGAAAAGGCGGCGACTTCAACGGTTCCTAGGCCTTCTCCGGCGTCATCTATCAGCTCGCAGAGACGTGCGCCGCTGTTTCGACCCCAGACATGCATGGACTTGGAGCTCCAGGAGTAACCGCCTCGGCCATAGATATCAAAATAGAAGTATGCTAGCACCATATTTGAATCAGGCGAGATCAAAGCCCTTTCATAACGGTCAAGAGTGAACGAGGTCTGGCCTGTGCCGGAGTTCCAGAGTTTGGTTGGTATGCCATTGCCGTACGAGATGATTGTCTTGAGATCAGGCGAAAAGATGGCTTCACGGACCATGCCGCCCGGTGGCATGAGTTCCTGCACGCATGCTCCCGTATCCCGGCTCCAGGAGTATATGGCCATATCACTCGACACGGCTGATAAGAACCTAGAGTCGGCTGAAAAGGCCATCGAGGAGATCTCGCCGTTATCCGCCATCAACTCGTGCACGCAAGCTCCTGTTGCTAAACTCCAGATGCGGATAATTCCATTGATAGCAGCAGCCGCTACAACCTCTGCATCTGGCGATAGAGCCGTGGCGCAAATGGGAGCACGGGTGCCTTTGAGTTCGTAGATGCACTCTCCTGTGTCCCAGTTCCAGACTCGGACGGCTCGATCCAAAGAGGCTGAGACAAGGATTGAGGAATCCAGTGAAAAAGCCACGGCGTTAACCGGAACTTGGTGACCTTCCAGCACCCTCAAACATGTGTCCCAGTCGGGCTCCACTGATGGTACCAGAGTAATCCACGGGGGAATCTGACTCCTGAAGGCTTGTCTGATGGGGCTGTTCTTTGGCGCAAAGACCAATGCAGAGGAATACACCTGCAGCGGAGCGAGATTGATGCCAGTCGCGTTTGAAACCAGGAAGCGCATGGCATCAGCAAGGAACTCGGAAAGCCGCTGAGCGTTCTGGGATTGCGACTGTGACTGAGACTGCAATATGTCAGCGAACAGAGTCGAGTAAAGCAGCCGGAGTACATACCAGGGCTGTCTGCAAGTTAGTGATCAGCTGCGAAACTTGCCATGCACGGTCAATCAGGGTCAAGGCCTCGATCCAGACAAGGAAATGGTGAGTCAAGAAGTCATAGACAAGCATGATATCCTCCTCCTCGAGGCCAGCCAACTCCTGATGGTACACCCAATGCAGGCATGCGTACTGCACCACGCCCGGCAAACGCTCATCGATCAGTTTACGATCCATGTCCGAGCGACGAGTTCCGGGGTTTTGAACTGAGCAGATGTCAGGCTTGAGGTGATCTCGCATCAATCCGAAAGAGCGTCTGGCCAAGTTCCTTGAGACAGCCTTTTCATCAATCCAGAATGGATTTTGCGCACGAGTCGCCGTGTCGACGAGGTAATCCCTGAAGGACAAGTGCAGTGTCCTGACTGGGGCATTTGGAGATTTTGGAATGCTGAGAACTGAGTGAAGCATGTCGAGCCTGTCGTCGATTGTGCTCTGTGGGATGTCGATAAGTCGTGATAACGTGATGGTAGATAGAGGACTGGCGAGGGTGACGATAGCACCGACGACTCGTCGAAACTCTTCAATGATGTGTTGCCTCTCATCGGCGGATGCATCGGCGAGTTGTTGGCTCAGAACGGGTGAGTAGATGATGTGCATCTTGGAAGCACCTCTCCTGTTCTGGTGTTGCAACACCTTTTCCAGCTGTCGAGCAGGACTACCATGTTTCCGATCGTTGATGAAACGGCAGATGGTTGCTGCAAAAATGAAGAGAGGGACGGCGCTTTCGGTCAGTGATTGAATCTCGGTAGGCTTGGGCCAATTTGGAGGTAGTTGGCGGTTTTTGGTGACGGAGGAATTCCAGCCTGTCCGAATCTCACTGAGTTGGTATTGAAGGAAAAGGGAAATGTCGCGCTCAACGACGCGACGAGGGATCTCGTGGAGAATACAGTCTTGCCACCTGCCCTCGACAGCGCTGAAGCCAAGTCGCACTGGCAACTCTGGTCGGCTGGTGACAAAGACTCGGAGTCGTGGGCGTTGAACATCTCGAGTTTGAGAAAAGAGGTTAATGATAAGCTTGATGTCCTCGTCTCGTTCGCATTCGTCCAGGGCATCAATGACAATAACGAGTGGTGTCCCATCTCTAAAGAGATGGGCGCAAGCAGAAAAGGCGTCAAGAATGAGGGTCTTGAACTGTACTTGTGCGGCCTTCCCAACAATCGTAGGATCGGAATCGAATCTCTCCTTGATCTTTGGACCCAGGGCTGGTTGACTGAGGGCCAATTGGCGTGCTATTGTGGTGAAGAGCTTGGCCAAGTTGCCTCGATCTGTCTCACCCCTCTTGAAGAAGAAGTTGGCTCCAAGCAGACCGTGGCTGGCAAGTGAACGGGCGATTGTTCGAGATATGGTGGACTTTCCCGTCCCCGCCATACCATTGAGCCAGAATATTGTTTTGCCATTGGGGTCGTAGATCCAATTATTTATGTGGTTGAGGAGTTCGACTCTGGTGTTTTGTAGGCATGTCGGGTTATGTTGTTCGGCTCGAGAATCGAAGGAAGCGCCGTCTGCGAAGGGGAGTCGGTCGATGGCTATTCTCTGTCGGTCAACCTCCATCCTTCTTCGATCAACCTCTACTCGTCGTCGGTCGTTTTCGGCTTTGTCATCCATTTTGAGGATCACGTCGCTGTTAGGCGCGGGTCAGCCCGAGTCTAGTCGGACGGGTAGGGACGGGAGGGTCAACTTACGCGACGTCCACCTGAAGGACATTATGAACGATCCCCGTGCATCGCTCAAGATCCAGAATCGCCTCCTCGACTTTTTTCTTCTGGAAAGACCACATCAGACTGCTGAATCTCCCGCGGTTCGACAGCAATCCCTCCAGCCAGAAGAGCTGCGCCTTGCCATCACCCATTGCCTGGGCGAGCTTCCTCGAGGCATGCAGTTTCGCCCCGCGCGGGCTTTGCAGTAATTGTTGAACATGTTGTGAAACCGAGTTCAGCTGAGTGGCGGCCTGCAGAAGTCTCGCTCGCTCGGGCTTGGAATTCTTGACATCTTGCGCGTACTCGGACAGCCATGCGATGACCTTGACGGAGAGATCGACGACGGCGATGACGTTTGCGGCGACACCAAGACCTTCCATCGTTTATTAGTATCAATCGGTCGGCTTCATCGCTGGCGATCGATCGCTGGGAGGGAGATTGGGAGTTGTCTGTCTGTGCAAAGTGCAATAGAAGGAAGGATTGCGGCTGAGTGCGGGGGTCGCGAGTTCTGGACCAGGCTGCCATGGATGCTGGGAGGGTTGAAAAGCTGCTAATGCAATGCCCACGTGATCTCTCACGATGAGGCCAGCTTCAATCAAGCTGGCTTCATCAAGAGCCATCTTGTCCAGGTTGTTTCTCTTCTTTACATGGTCGCGCTCAGATACGAAAGTCAATTGCAATTAATCGTTTGTCTGGATATAGCGACGTCCCCACTCCCGCGTAGACTACCTTCCTAATGAAACCCGCCTGCCAAGACATGCACAGTGCATTGGTGCCTTGGTACAACCTCACAATCGGGACGGGCGGCCGACTTGTGTTGGCTGCATACTTCCCCTGCCTAACCGAGTACGAAAATAAACCCGGCGGGATTTCATTTGCTACTCAGAGTTCGGTTCGGGGCCCAAAGATGACTGCATATACATCCCGTCCTCTGTGCCGTCTTCTGTCAGTTTTCCTTAGCAGGGTTTAACCCAACCTCCCCGACTACTGCAAGCTGTCTAACTTCTCAACACTAAACGAGGAACATGATATGGGTTGAGCGTTTGACAGCATCGCAAAGACAATTTTATAGGCCAGCCCTCTATCACTTGAATTGGAGCCGCTTGCTCACCCAAAGTTAAGCCCACGTTACAGGGCATCCAAGTGTTTGCTCTGACTTGCCATGAGTTATTCAGGAAAAGGGGCGGGATCAGAGCCTGCCGCTGCCAAGCACACTCGAACGTAAATGAGCCTATGAGGCCCCTCCATCCGAAACCACAACGGGAAGATTTACAGGGAGATTGCTGACGGCAGGAGAGCTGTTTTTGCCATTGGCAGCGATAAAACTTGCCAAGGCAAACAGGGCTGGGCTTGCAGAGTTGTGCTCGGGTTTTGCAGGGGCTGTCATGCCTAAAAGCCCTCCAGCGCCTCGAGCTTCCTAGCCGCACATTGTCACTCATTTTCATCGATTCGCTATGCGGCAACTGATATCAAGCAAGTCACTTCTAGGACAATGGATCTTCGAGATTGGGGCCATTGCCTTGGCCTCGGCTGCCGTTGCTGCCATTGTGATCCTCCTTATCAACTTCGATGGTGAACGCGTCTTTGACGGCCCAATGATCACCCTCAACGCCGTCATCTCCACCTTGTCCACAACCAGCCGAGTTTGCCTCCTCGCCATGCTTGCAAGCACCATCAGCCAATGGAATTGGCTATTGTTTTCAAGCAAGCCTCGCCGTCTTGTCGACTTTGAATACTTCTCCGCTGCGAGCCGCGGTCCTTTGGGGAGTCTCAGGGTCCTCTTGGACCTTCGTATTCTTGGCGGGTAATAACTGACATCCAGCAATTCCTCAAGCAAAAGTCTGAGACTGACAGCCCATGCTTTGACAGACCTGTAGTGCGAGTCGGCGCCCTCGTCACCATCCTCACTATCGCTCTCGACCCTTTTGCTCAACAACTCGTACAGCTTCAAGAGAGAATAAAGGAGGGCGAGGCTCGCGAATCTGAGGCTTCAATTTCTACTGCGGATAGTTATTCTCGAGGTGTCGTCAATGTGCCTTTGTCCTCGTTTGAAGGCAATGAGGGCACCTTTACTGGTAACTACCGTTCTTGGAAATCAAAAGAGTCAAAAGATCATTTCAAGCTAACTTCTCGGTGTCTACCTAGTGAAGAATGGCAGTCTGGTAACCGAAGATAACGATATGCTCTCGACAGTAGACCCAGATTCCGGGATGGACATCTCAATTAAACTCAGCTACGCCGACGTTGACCGGGGACTCAAACACCAAGTGGCCTACAACTGTTCCACAGCCGATTGCGAGTACAAACCGAGTGACTCGTTGGCTGTTTACAGTCGGTGCGATGACATAGCATCTTCTTTGAAGAAGCGCGTGGCCCGAAGAAAAAAACTACAGATTGCCGAATTGGTTAAAGACCAAGAATCGCCCAACGGGGCCAACGAGTGCACGGAATATTACCTCCCTAATGGTCTGTACCTGAGCAACCTGGACGGAAACGATGACATATACTCGCCATATCAGTTGTTATACATGGTCATGTTCGGCACCGGCCATCAAAACAGCACGATAGCGATGACCAAGATGGACACTCTGATATGGGCCCAGAGTTTCATCACGGTTGATAAGAGCTCTCTACAAAATGGGGTCTTCGAATGGCCGAAGGTCAAGGTTGTTGCTCAGGAGTGCGCACTCTACTACTGCATCAAGCGATACAAAGCTGCCGTCAAGAACGGAACACTAGAGGAAAATTCGACTACCCTCGAGAACCACAGGCGTATACAGGGCTCCTGGCAGATTCAACCTGACTTCGGTATTGAAGAAGAGGACTTTCCCAAGTATGCCAACAATTCACTCGCCTGGAATCCGGCCGTCGCCTCATTTAGGAGGAGTGAACTCCTGTTGGGGGACGAATCCCGGAACTGGACCATCGCTTCAGATTCCGTTTATAGCATCAGCGCCTTGATGAAGCAGACATTTACCAAGTGTATGGAGACACGAGAAAATTGCACAGAAGAAGACGACTTAGATCCTCCGCATGGGTTTGTTGCCCGCAGACAGTCCAACCCTCCCATCGCTGACATGTTGCAACACGGCCCTGGGGACTTATTTGAAAAGATGGCCCGCGGAATGAGCGTCACTATTCGAAACGGGGCTGATGAAGGACAAAATGTGACTGGCACCACCTTTTTCCCCGTCACCGTCTACAGAGTCGCCTGGCCATGGATTATCCTTCATCTGCTGGCTACACTGGGCAGCTTGATGTTCCTTATCGCCACCATCTGGTCGACGCACAAGGCGAAGCTACCGGCCTGGAAGTCGAGTGAGTTGGCAGTCTTTTCGCAGGTGGCTGCGGCGAACGGAGTGTTTAGTGGTGGGGAGACGTACCATGAGCTTGAGGAAAAGGCAAAGGCTGTGCCAGTTGTCCTCCTCGAAAAGAGGGACCGGGAAGAGGGAATTGTGCTTGAAGACCGTGGGGTGTCAGGAGATGTGTCAGGGGAGGATATTATGTTGCCGACCAGGAGCCCATCGAAGACAGGATCGTTATTTAGGAGAGGGAGGAACAGGGGAGAGTATGAGAGTGTCAGGGTAGATAGCCCATAAGTGTAGAGAGCAGAGAAGAAAACGAGAGAGGGAGATTGATCATGAGAAAGAACGAGAGCCCCCGCTTTTAAGAACTTTAGGCATGTTTTCTGAATACCTAGTGGTGTTCTTGCCGATTAACTACGTACGTGACGGTGCAAAGACAGGTAGGTTCCAAGTCAGATCGGCAGTGTCGAGTCAATACACTACAGTTACAAAGATAGGTAAGACTTTAGCAAGACGGAGCCCGCCTCGGCCTCTCTGGCCTCGGTGTCAGCAACTTTGGAATCTACAAGAGTGTCATCAGCTTGCAAACCGAGAAGTTGCCCATTGTGATGGATCTCATGGCGTATCCTGGTTGTGATGATATGTTATTGGATCTGGTGGAGACGCTGGCGGAGAAGGGTGTAATCAAGACTGTCAAGACTGGGCGTACAGCTTTCTGAGATAGTTACCAGGGATGGCAAACGAGTTAGATACGGCGGACCATTTGTTGAATTTCGGGTTGGTCTGTAACAAGATACATGGATTAAACTCGGGTCTGCATTGGAATACAGTCCGCATGGTCTGGTTCTATCGTCTCGCAAATCATGCACTCGCATCCATTTCTTTATACCAAAAGCCAAGTGATCATGCTAATCCAGGTGTCAATTCAAAATGATGACTATGAAAGACTAGAAAATTCACCCAACATTTACTCGAAAGCAGCTCCCGTGATGCATTGCCATTTGCAACAACACGTATACCATGAGACTTATCGCCGTCACTCAACAGACTTCTATAGTCCAGGGAAGGCCTCAGCGTCGAAATCCAGCTTCTGCACCTCACGGATGAACTGGTCCTTGGTCATGCGCTAACCGACACCGCCAGTGGTGAAGCGGATGTTCTTATCGTCCGCTGCCTCGGTCAATGCGACGACTGACTTCTTTTTTGTCTACTTACCCACCGCAGCTCTTCCGAATACTTCTCAAAAGTTAACTTCTTCGCTGCTTCCAGCTGAACTTTCGCTATGGTCGGTGTTGTGGCCCTTGCTCGTCGGTAACTCATAGGTCTTGACGACCTCGCCATCCGCGTCCTCAATGATAATCTAGCAGTGCGTTAATATACCGCGGTATATAAACAACATGGAGAAATCAACAGACTTTGTTACCGATCTGGAAGGCCCTGGCAGGCTGGTGTCTTCGTTCATTCCTGCGCCCATCCATTTCAATATTATACATCTCGCCACTAGGGGATGTGCTTTGCAATTCAGGGGTTTCTTGGCGAAGAAGTCGCACTCTTTGGAAATCGGCAGGCTGAACGGGAAGGCTTGTCACTATTGTCGATCTCTGGCCAACGGGCACAGATTCGGCATTATTGCCTTGCAATGGATCCAAAGTTTCTGAAGCCTCGATAACAACCTTCTGTGTGCGGAACCACATCCTGCAGTCAGGCCTCGTGCTAGACGGGTTGAGTGTCACAACTATACATAAAGGCATGATGACTTGCTTACCATTGAACTGTGACATCTTCCGGCACATCTGTCACCAGATTGCATCGTGGACAAGCGCCAGTGACCACGGTAGAGGCATTAAATATCATGCTCATGTTAATCTTCATCCCTCTTCGAAGGCAAAAGTGAAGTGGCCGATTCGTATCGAGATCTCGCCCTGATGAACTCTCTTCGAGGGCGTATTCTCGCTTCAGCACCATATCATAGCCATTGCGGCCTTTAAAGTGGCCCTTGAGCAAGCCATAAAGCACCTATGGTGGGTTAGATATAACAGTACATTGTACTTAGAACTAAGAGTGCATGCTTACTTCCCATTCTAACGAATCAAGCCATTGAGCCGGGATGGGAAGTTCGTTTCCAAGGGCATCCTCTAGGATAACGGGAAGCTCCTTAGTCGGGTCCAGTGGACGAAGGAACATGGAGTGGGACGCCATGATCTGTAGATTGACAACGGTTTGGGAGATCTGAATGAGGAGCGCTTTTACTTCAAGCATGCCGTAGAACGTGTCCTTGGCCAGCCCTAGAATATCCCGGCTGCTCTTCTCCTGAGTCACAAGCTGCTGACTCACATCTTCAAGCTTTTTAGCTTGATTCTCACTCGCTCTGCTTTGAACTCGCAGGAGTTCAAATATCTCCTCGCGACTTTGGCAGGTGTCAGACACCAGCTGTCGGATTTCTTCGATTCGACTACATAGGGTGGCATTATCAACTCGGGCGGATTTCCTAGTGAGAGCTCATGAGTTAGCATGGCAGTGCAATCACCTTGTGATTCCCTTCTGCAAACTGACCTGGCAGCGAGTGTGGTCAGAAGTGAAAGCCTCTGGATGCCATCTTGCAACTTTTCCCGGGTATACCGTAGCCGGTCTTTCTCCCTCATCGACCACTCAATCTTCCTATATATATCATTAATCTTCTTGCTAGAGCCCCCAATACGGAGACTCTCATGATATTTCGGTTCGACATGTTCCAGGGTATCTTGAATAAGAGATCCACATTGCTCTACGACGGACTTAACTGCCTTGTCGAGGCCGTCCAGATAGGGCGAAAACTCGTGCTGCTGATACGTCGCTACAACCTGCGGAATCACATTGTCAGACTTCTCGCCATCAGGAGAAATAGACACATTCAGACCAACCTGCATCAGGATGCGGACAAAGGCATCCAGGTCCTCACGGAAATCCTGGTACTCTTTGGCGCTCTCGCCAACGACCCTGCTTCCAACACCGATGGCACGTCCCAGCTGAACGGCAACCTGGCAGATGGCAATGATATCGCCCAGACTGCCGAACGTGAGAGCGACTTCCATGATGAAGAAGCCACGAGGCGGTGCAGCATAAGCACTTCGATAGCTACCTTACCCAGGTACGTAAGTGGATAATTAACATCAGGTAATGTAGACGCAGCAGACGGGGGTGCCTCACGAGGCTCTTTCCCCTCTCTCCTACCCCAAAAGGCAAGCGCTGGGACCACGTGGTACCCTGATCTGTCAATCCTTTTCAACCACCGACATTTGATATTAGTCGTATATCTTTAATTTACTATTTATTATAATAATATTAAAGTCTTAATAGAGAGATTTATACATCTTCTGAAACAGCATGTCTTACTATAAACTAAAGTTAAAAATAATTATAAGTCGTAATTGTATCGTATCGGAGCCTGGGGTTATCTAAAGACCCCTGATCAAGTGACGGCCCTGATTCCGCCCTCTCGACCATAAAAATGCAGCTAAACTCAGCTGCAGTTAGTTCCCGGAAAAGCGGCATCCGTGGGCTTTCTCAAGGCCCCTGCGGCTGTTAAATGAGGCTGATCTGGCTGGCGCTAGAGGCCATGATTGTGGCGATTGGGCTCAACCCGGCACCCATATCCGAGGAATTCCACTCCTGAGCCTATCAGAGCGAGGCAGATCTCAACCCCATCATACCAGCCTGCAGGTCGTCTCCCCGGGTTATCGATGCCGTGTGTTCAGCTCGTTTCACTAAGGCCAAATTGGGCGTTTTCCTTGCAGAAACGGGCAGCCTGCCAGTTGTTTAAAGATGGGGTAGCACGTCGTCAAAGACCCCTGGATGCTTGGCATCTTGGGTTTGACTCAAAATGGCACTCGCAAGGAAGGCAGTGTTGGTATTGGCAGCGTGCACCTGGATAACCTCTGCGGAGGCTCAAGATACATTGCCAGTACTTCCATCATGCGCGGTAAGCTTCCCTTCCCGAACTTGCTTAACAGTCGACCACATCTGCTAACACTCTGTGGTGCTGCAGACATCTTGCTTCACCACTTTCGACGGCCAGTCGCCATCAGCGAACACAACATGCAGCGATCTAGACATCAAGTGTATCTGCCAAGATGGCACATTCCTCGATTCCATGATCTGTTGTCTGCACGAAGCCTGCTCTGATAGCGACCGTGAAAGCGCTGAGGCTTACTCAAGATCTCTATGCAAGAGTATGGGCGTCACGATGCCGTCCGGGCTGGGATGTTCTACAAATACTTCATCATCAGGTACGAGCGAAGGGACTTGAATGGGTGGCAGTCCAAGAGAACTATAACTGACAAAACGAAAAGCAACGGGGAAAGCGACGAGCGCCGACGGAATTTCTCTCCCAACAGAATCGAGCGGTACATCCTCCGATAGCAACACAGGGGCTGGTGGTAGTTCGTCCGAGAACAGCTCGGGAGGCGACTACGGGTCTTCCAGCAGCCACCACAAGATACATCATAGCTCGAAAGCCGGCCTTGGTGCTGGTCTCGGCGTAGGACTCCCTGCTGCCGCGGCACTAATAGGAGGTATCCTCTACCGTCTCCGCCGAAAGAAGAACCCGCCAGCTGCACCAGCGACAGCGCCAACTTTGACGAATGGTATAAATGAGCTCCCTGCTGGTTCAAATCTTTCCCAATTTCAGCCTCAACCTCAACCAGTTGGGACTTATCCTCAAGCCGGAGCGGCGGCCTATGGAGCACTCGAGAAGGATACTAGTCATATGGGAGTAACCACAGCTTCATCTCCAGTCCATGAACTACCCCCTCAGCATCACCCACAGTCCGGATTGCCTCCATACGCATCGCCCCCTGTCCACGAATTGCCCTTGACTGGATGGCAGCAGCCTGAGTTGCCGGGAAGCACCGTACCGCCTATACATGAACTGCCACTGAATCCGCATTTGAATCCGGGGGCACCGGGCAGTCAACCGCATTAGAAAGGGTGTTTGCCGCTGGGAAATGTGGAAGTTAATGGATGAGTGGGCAAATGGATAGGACAGTCTTGAGACACTAATTATCTTGAGCGCAACGCTCAAATACATGGAAGACGCTACGTGGATAAGAATCAACACGGCTAGCCACATGAAAGATTCTCCTGTCACTCAACCTCGTCTCTTGAGTTACTGTGATTGACCCAGACCCCTGTCTGAATGGGCTGTTTCTCAGCCAATACCAGCCAACTTTCTGAGGACGAGAGGTAAGAATACCTCAGTCGTCTATTAATTCGTTGTTGGTTCCCTAGTTGGGCGAGTGAAACCCATCAGTCGGGGCCACAGTCAATTATCCTAGGCAGTGAAACTCACACATTCTCTTTGTCCTCTTCTTCAAAATCTATTTTGTGGAAAGATATTCGATTGAGGATATGGAGGTGGAGGATATCAGTGGTTGTGTGTCATGATGGGGAAGTGAAGTGAGATCGAGGTGCGCTTGCTTCACTGAAGACTGAGTGGTGCTTTTGTAGTTACAGCAAAACTGCAGTCGAATAGAGCAGCTGATCTAATATGAGGGGTTATTTGAAAGTTAGGCGAGAAGTGCAACTGGGGAGATGATGATTGGACGTGGAGGCAACTTGCACAACTCCGCAGCGCGATGTTGATTAGAGGACACTAACGCAACTGTGAGGCCTACATCTGCACTGTAAGCATGCATGAAAACTACATCTTGGGATGGAGATGTTGGGCATCAACACTTTCTATGCTGATTCTGCGTGGAAGAGACCATCGCACGAAGGGGCGCGATCCAGTATGGTATCCAAGTTGAGATTTACGTTAGAAGGCAAAACCAAAAAGATACAATGTGAAGTCATTATCCCATAATGCAGAAAGTTTACTCCGACTACAGCCGGCCCTATGAATATGAAATAACGCATCTTTAGATGTGGATCAGGACATAAATGTTGAGTGCAAGGTGTGTGGGCTTGGGAGTAATGGTCTTTCTAGACACTTCAGTTTCATCCGTAACGCTGGAGAAAGAACCGCGAAAGACGACGACACGAATTTATAGACTGTGAAAGTGGTTGGGTCGAGAGTCTGGCACCCAATACAATCGCCCTCCGGCTGTCTGAGGACGGATTCACTGCTGGGCGTTGTAGGCGTTGTGGGCGTTGCGCATAAGGCTGTTGTGGAACAGAATAGACCGCTATGCCAGAGGCAGAAGTGGACGATATGTTTCAACAGGTACCGAGTCAACATAGGTTATACATGCTACTTCGCAGATGTGTATATGATAAGTGACGCTGCCGACGCGAATTGCGCCTCGTTGTGTTGGCGGGTGTTCACACTTCGCATTCGCACTCGCAAAAGTCCCCGCAAAGATACGCCCATACTCGTTGAAAGACTATGCACAAATCGCGACCATATCTGCTTTGACGAATCCTTTACAGAAGGTCTTAGGGTAGGTAGTGGAAACAAGCCACATCGTCATTGACCTTGGCTTGATAACAGACCTGCTAACCGTAACAACCACCAGCGCTCTGAGCTTGGAGCTTGGGGTCTATCACGACTGTAATGGGAAACTGAAACAAGGTAACATTTCCACGATGATTTATCAATGCCAATGACTCATACAGTGTTCGCAAAACAACCATCCGCTGATGCTCTAGAATAGAAGACGTCATCGACTAATGACTTCCCCAGTGGTGACGGTCTATCCGTCGATCGCGTCGAAATAAGCCAGTGGATGATGACCAAAACGGTTTGGGACGGACTCTATTAACTCCGTTATGCTTACTTGGGCTTCTCGATCTTCCCAGGACCAGCGATACGAGACAAGAATGCTGAGGAATGCGTCTCAAGACAGCAAGCTTACGTGCGCAGCACTATGGCAACGGCGCGGCTCTACGCGTCCTCTTAGATCACGATGAAGTCATGACGTCTACTATTTCACCAATCCTCCCCAGTCTAGCAGAATCCTTTGAGCAGGAAAAGATATAAAACCCGCATCCACAGTCCCGAGTTTTGCACTATTAGAATCAAGCAGCTACAACAACACTACACAACTCCCTTCTCAAGTATCAAAAGTCTCGCACATACTACAAAATATCACCCACCATGTCTGGAATGATGCCAATGGAGAACGAGCGCGGCCAGGGCATGTCCCATGCCACAGGCGATTCCAAGGTTCCCACAGCCGTGCAGCGAAAGGCACCCCAGAGTCTTGAGGAGAAGCTTCCCGAGGCTGTAAGTTACTCGTCAGACGTGCAAAGTACAATGCACTAATACTTGCAAGATCCATCCTACTGGCTCCGAGCCCGGCCAGTCCACCAACAAGTCGCACGCCAAGGGAGGAGGTGAGGCTTCCATTGTTCCTCAGAAGCTACAGGAGAAGCTGCCCGAGAGTGTGGAGAGGGCTGTTCCCAATGCCATCCATGACACAGGTGATACCGGTGGTTTGCACAGGAAGAAGTAGATGGTTGGACCATCGGCCATCTCACAGCGTGTGAACATCTGCTGTAGAGCAGCTAGCGATGAATTAATAACACTTTATCATCCTTTTTACTTAGATTAACTGCATTGAAAAAATCTCGAGGCACACGGCTGTAGATTACATATATTCATAAGTTGCTCAAGTTGTATGAACCGATTAGGTTGTTGGATGGTGGCATTTTGTAGAACCGAGTTTCACGGAGATGAGTTGATATAAGTAAGCAAAGCATACCAATAGCTCCCATTTACGTCGCCCCAAAACCGTTACAGAGCCAAGAAGACGCCTGTCGCCAAGATGACGGCTGCCGTGATCGCGTGGCTAACACTAGCCTTGGCTGCCTCAGTCTTGGCCTCCCCTTGGACCCCTTCATCCTTGGCGAATTGTCGAATAATCCAAGCATCGCCCAGTCCAACAGTGGTGCCCAAAATGAGGCAAATTCCCAGACATTGTCTCACAGCATCCGACGCGGCCGGGTTGGTCTGACACACCGGAGACAGTTTCCAGAACGCGAAGATGCCGAGGTTGGCAAGGCCTCCGCCGATGTTGCGGATGCCGTAGGTGTATATAGCGGATCTTTGGAAGGCTTCGGCATGTGGTGAAGGGAGATTCTTATCGGTTGGGGAAGGGGCGCGCAGTCCAAACATGCGGATGGCGTTGGTGGGCGAAACGAAGCTGTAGACGCCCACTCCAACACCGGTTAGGCCCAGGAGAACGGGAAGAGCGGGTACCACTGTATTGAGGGTAGTCATTGTTGAATATTTTGACAGTATTGTTGGCGATTGAGAAGGTCTGGATCAAGAGAGGCTTGAGTAATGGTTGATGAGGTCATACGCGGGTGAGATGGAGGCTGTCTTAGGCCCGCGGATCCGGATTTTGTCAAACCCGGCGAGCTAACTAACCGATAGCTGGAGTGATCGCGATGGCCTCATTGGTTAGTCTTGCTGGTCCTGGGATGACTCCTGATGCTTTCGGCAAGGCTATTGACCTTAGTCGCATCTGAAAGAGCGTGCCGTAACTCAGCTTTGTTACTGGCTTAATTGGCTGGGTTTGATGAATGTTGAGGAGCTACCATGCAGAAGTGTAATGATACCAACGAATTGGAATTTTGAGACACAAAGAGGTCTCGATCTCGCTGGAAGAAGAGGGTGTTTCTGAGCAGGCCACGGGTCAAAATTCTTGAGGGGGCACAAAAAAGAGAAAATACGTTACAAATAACTTCATTGATAGCCTGGTAGATTCGAACATCCAGACATTGTGTTATCAACCTCGAACTACCGATGTTGGTGGAAGTGCCTGTCCTAGTTACCAGTGGTTCACTCTTGTCCGTCGTTATTACCAGCAATCACCACTCCAATGAGTTGGGTAGATATTGGATAGAGACAGGACATAAACTTGGCTGCATTCACTGGTGGAAAGATTGTGCAAGATGCTAACCCGTTGTCTGTCGCGACGGGATATCTAGACGTCACAAATGATGTTGGGCTAGCCTTGTCTAGAAAGGAACCGTTCGCCCTGGCCTCTTTCGAGCGAGCCACTGACAGTTAAAACCGCAAAGTACAAGAAGACAAGGATAGAAGAACAGAGCTATGCAATGTGCCGATGTCGGAAAAGGACTCGGCCTGTTGTTCGTATCCGTTTTTCCGGCCGTTGTCATTCCCAACCCCTCAGGATCAAGCTTAAACTTAAAGAGCAACTAACATAGGTAAAATGGCGATGGATAATTCCACCAATAGTTGGCTCACCTAGCTGAATAGGAAGACGATCGTCGCATCCCCTGCTGGGCGAGTCAGCGGTTCCCCGCATCGACAACCTGGTGAACCACTTTTCCGGCCGGCTTGGCGACCCCATACTACGTCGTAGTATGGATCACAGAGGGCCTTGGTGGTATGAGGATCAAGCTGCAGATGCAGCTGGTCGCTGGAAGAATATCCCGAGGTCGGAAAGGAAATGCGTCGAAGGCCGAATATTTAAATAAGGATGGGGGTCAGTGAATGCATGAACCTCGCTCTCCTGCGTCTGGCAGCTGGTTCCATTCCCAGTCTCTCACGCGGCGTCCCTATTCCCATCATGCATTCCTTTCGGGCTCTTTATCTTGTGGGGGCATTGGCTCTGACTCTTGTCAAAGCTGTGAGCCTCCCCGCAGGAGTCCCTCGCGACTTGTCAGAGTTCCGCGATAAACATCCCTACAAACCACCACACCATGGCCACCGCAAGATCATCACTATTCGCCCATCTAAGAACGATCATGACGATGCGTCGGGGAGGTTCAAGAGGGGTGTGTTGAAAGCTAATGGTGGTGGCACACTGTATCTACCAAAGGGAAAGACGTTTGTCATCGGAAAAGCTCTGGACTTGACAGGGCTCAATGACATTCATATCCACCTGGACGGCGAGATTAGGGTAAGAATTCTCCTCTCGATTAAACATCGCATATACTGAACATAATAACAGTTTACGGACGACGTTGAGTACTGGCAGGAGAATGCCTGGTACCACCCCTTCCAGAAGTCGATTATGTTCTGGAAGTGGGGAGGTAAGAACATCAAGATCTATGGCGAGGGAGTTATCGAGGGCCAGGGGTACGCCTAATTCTCATTTTGGGTGAATGGAAGCTAACAAGTACCCAGTCAGCGTTGGTGGAATGAATTCGAGGCTGGAACAGGCTCGTGAGTTGCTCTCATCATTCCCGTCTTTATCATGGCTTACCCTTGTGCAGCATTCTGAACCCTGACAACAAGTACTACCGACCTATTCTCTTCTACGCCGAGAATACAACCAACTTGGAGATTTCTGGAATCCACCTCAAGGACTCCCCGTGCTGGAACAACTTCATCGTCAGCTCCAAGAACATCCGATACACTGACGTCGTGGCAACTGCTTTGTCCAACAACGGCAGCATCATCCCGAAGAACACGGATTTTATGAACACCATGAACACTTCAACTGTCCATATTGAGCGAGCTTGGGTCAACATTGATGATGACTGCTTCTCGCCTAAGCCCAACAGCTCTGACCTTTACGTCAACACCATGTATTGTAACGGCACTCACGGCCAGGTAAGAGCTCTAGCAGGATGTGTGGCAGATCTCCGATCTAACTTGTGTTGCAGTCTATGGGTTCGCTTGGCCAGTATGAGGGCGAGGTTTCCAATGTTCATGACGTACATATTGAGAACGTCTGGATGCTGAATGGCGACGTGAGTTCATCCCATTTATGTCTCGACTGTGCAAGCTAACTTGTTGCATAGTACTCCGGTGCCCGTATCAAGGTCTGGGCTGGTGAAAAGACTGGCACAGGATATGTCAACAACGTGACCTTCAAGTAGGCTACCTACTCAATTGTGTCCGTAACCAATACTAATACCGGCCTTAGAAACTTCTGGGTTGCACGAATGGACTATGGTATCTTCCTCGACTCCTGCTACTTTAACAAATCTGCCGAGGAATGCAACAAGTACCCCTCAGGCATGGATATCACAAACATCCACTTCGAGAACTTTACAGGCTACACCTCTGGAGTCTACGGAAACGCTGTTGCTCGTCTATCGTGCTCAGCGAGCGAATCCGCCGTCTGCTCCAACATCACTCTCAAGGATTTCAACGTGGAAACACCCTGTGGTGGGAAACCTGTCATCATTTGTGATGGAATGCATGGCGATATTGGAGTTGACTGTGTTCCGTACGAGAGCGAGGAGGCCCAGGCAGCGTTGAAGGCGAAGTGCAAGACGCCGATTGTCGGGATTGATACTGATCCTTGGGGAAGCGGAGTTATAGAGCGGAAGAAGGATACGTTTCATCCTATCTCGCGGGAGATTGGCGACGACTAGATACGAATCCTGACGGAAACCTTGCCTGCTGAGGATCTACTCTGTTGCTGGTGGCGATGCGGTAAGGCCAGATATACCGTAAGATCTCGCGAAATTCGAACAAAACTAAGTGCAACTAATGCAAGTTAATGCAGGCTAATGCAAGCCAGCTAGCCATGCTATCGAATCAGCTTACAGTAATTGATGAGTCAGATCTTTTAGAAATAACCGGAAAGAAGTTAGCCAATTAGATTAAGAGTTAAGGCGGCTAAGAGTGGAAATATAAGGACGCCACTTTGTTCGAATTTCGCGAGATCTTACGGTAGATAAGTGTATTTAGATGCGATCCCAGAGGTTGACATCTACGAAAAAAATCGTTAAAAAAAATGCAGGTCTGAGGGGACTTTGGTATCGTTCATAGTAGTATCAAAGTCTCGTGAAATTCCTATGGAATCTGGGTACATATGCCAGCACCTGAAATGCGAAAACTGGTCTCCTCATTCTGACACTGGTTGCCCAAATTGATCAATTGCGATAGCACTGTGCAGGCGCCAATACATAGCCCGATAGCTATTGCAGTAACCTAATCCCCGCCTCGAGGGAAACTCTCACCCTAAGAGGTACTGACTGTACTGTGCATTGCCACGAGTAATGAAGTGCGGGATACTGTACCGCAGCTCCGGTCGTGAAGGCAGCCAAATTCCCTCTCGTCGGGTTCTCTACGTCACGATTTGGCGATATCTCGTGGCACGCTAACGTCGTAATTCGATAATGTTTTCTTATTACGAGCCTGTCAAATCCGCCCAACGGTCCTGTAGCTACAACCTCCTTCACCTCCGGTCTTCATTATCGAGGTTATCACCAGGAAACCACAACCGTGCTTCTCACCAATTCGACTATCCCATACTACCAATATTATTGCAGCTTTTCTTGATATTACCGAACGGCTGGCGCTCTCCTTCTACACATTCATCCATACCAAAAGGAGGTCCAGAGAGTGGCCCCTTACGGTTGCTTTCATCTACGACCGCAAGGTGGAACACATTGCACATGGTGGATCACCACATGAATATTCCGACCTGGCCGACGACGTTACCATTGGGGGAATCACGGAGGCACTTGAAAGACTGGGGCATCGCGTCGTTCATGTGCCTGGCCTCAAGGCTCTCATCAAGGATATCGCAGCACATAAGCACAAGAATTGGGATGTAGTCTTTAACTACAGCAAGGGATCACATGGTACAGCTCGGGAGTCGCAGGTACCTGCGCTACTTGAGGAGTACCAGATTCCCTTTACATTCTCAGATGCTGAAACACTCGCCATCTGCAGCGATACGGGAAAGACCAAGGTATTTCTGCACGATCTCGCCACCATACTCTTGACGCTCAGCGATGATTACAGATGGTTCTGGATCATTATAAAATCCCAACGAGTCCATATATTGTGGTACCCAAATTCGGTGATGATACTTTGGATTACAGCGAAGTCAAGAAACTCTCCTATCCTCTCTTCGTAAAGCCTACCTCCTGCTCACAATGCAACGGCATCACCTGTGCCAATAAGATCCTCAAACCGAAAGATCTGCAACACGAGGTTGAGAAGCTCCGGTCGCAATTCAAAGACCAGGAGATACTGATAGAGAACTTTCTTGGTGGGGGTGAGTTCACACTCGCCATTTCCGGCACCGGCGAGGATTCCGATGTGCTTGGCATATCAGAACTTATATGGGATCCCCACACGTTGAGGGCGAAGGACATGATTCCTGTCGACTTTTCTACCGAACTCTCAAGAATGGAGAGGTCCGTGAGCAAGGGATTTATGCTTGAAGACTTGCCCTTGAGTGATCCTCTATGGGAGGGAGTCGTCGAGCTCAGCCTCGAGGCCTACACAGCCCTAGGATGTCGAGACTGCGGGTGTGTTGATATTCGACTCACTTCCGAGGAGCAGGGATCACATCCTTGCGTTATAGAGGTAGCATCAAGTTGTAAGGCACTTTTTTTACTTTCTACTGACGCTGGTTCAGGTCGATCCTATCTTTGAAATGCGTCCCAACCGCTCTCGATACGCTTCGATCGCCAAAAGCAACGGGGTTGAATACCACGACATGATTCAAGACTTTCTTGATAGTGCAATTCGGACGTATGAGCAAATGGAACGGAACTTCAGAATCTAACGGCTGGGCTTGGAGGCAGGCACTTCGTTGGCCAGAGAATGACATGGTGCCAGTCACTGGAGCAAGCAACACAGTTGAGTAAACATAATGGCATCTTAAGGTCTGTGTCTATGAAATAGCAAGGCCATGGAGAATGATATGGAAAGAAACAAGGCAAAAGCTTTCTGTTCATATGAACTGGATAGTCTTTAGCTTGACCAACCCACATCTCAGACTCATCTGAGCGGATGGAATGTGCTGCTGTGAGTCCCCGAGTGCTGACAGAGAAATCTTAGCCGAGATGGCTTTAGTCATCCAGAATTTCTTTGACCTCATAGTTCTTGTTCGCATACACGAACCAAAGAGTCCCAGTCACAATAGCAATACCAGCAAGAACGACAGAAGCGTAGTTCATCTCATCCGCCACAACGGGAAGATAATAAGGGAAGCAGTAAAATACCAATGCAACCAGCGTCCATGCAAGCATCGCCACGTTTGCAAGGAGTCCAAGTTTGGGATACCAAAAGGGCCCATGCTGAAAGTTCGGTCGACCTTGTAGCAGCATTAGAACAACAGGGATGCTGTAGCTAATGTATTGGAGCAAAAGGCCTGTAGAGATAAGAGAATTAAAGGCTAGCTCTGAGCCCAGATACAGGCACCCAAATATGGCGGTTCCTGAAGCCGACCAGAGCAGAGACCACACGGGGGTATGCAACGGCGCCGGTGCAAGCTTGCTGAGGTGACGATGAAGAGGGAATCCTGCCTCACGGCTAATCGTCCACGCAAGACGGGATTGCCAAGTTTGGATCGACCATACTGCACCGGCTGTGGTAATGAGGACTGGCACCCAAAGGCCGACGGCCGCGGCCTTGCTGCCCGTGATGTGGTAGAAGAGAGCGACGGCCGAGTTATCTGCAGCTCCATCGATGCTGGTTACATTGATGAGAACTGACGTGACGACGAGGAGACCGGAGGTAAAGCCAACGATAATCGTCCAAATGAGGGCCTTCGGAATATCGGTACTCGGTGAAGGCATCTCTTCTGCAAGATGCGTAGCGACGTCGAGGCATGAGAAGCTCCAGTTTGCACCATTCATTCCAATGATGAAAGCAACTCCCTTTGTCCATCCTGAGACGTTGACTGAAGTAGTGAAAAAGTCTTTCGCAGAAGCGTGTTCGTCCGACATGGCGAAGAGTGTGATGAAGACGACTGCGATGGTGACGCAGCTAAACAGAAGCATGACCTTCGAGATCTTTGGGAGAGCGTGCTCAAAGCTCGCGAAGCAAACGGTGATAATGTTGAGAAGCTGGAACCCAACGAAGCCCATCCATCGCTTGTAGACAAAGTTGGGGTCAAGGAGCGAGATGATGGCGCAAGCACCAGTCGGCACAGAGAGACACGCCGAGGCGCCTGTCGCAACAGCAGCGAGCCAACTGATGACTGCCGTGATGTAAGATAGAACACGCCGTGAGTGTGGTGGCGCCAGTCGGTTCACCCAGATGTATTGGCCACCGGGATGAGGCATGGCGGAGGCAAGTTCAGCAAGAGTGGTGGCTGTAGCCAAGCCGACCAGAGCCATGACCACGAAGCCCCAGAAGAACAGTGGCGAGCCTCCCATAGGAAGAGTGCTGCCGAGGACGAGAAGAAGTCCAACTGCGGTGTTTGTGGTTCCATAGCCGATGCCAAGGGCAGATAACGTCGTGAATGGCTTCAAAGTCTGGATAGTGACTTCGCCATATGTCACAGATGCACCCTCTGGCGCTTCACTGTCGGCTTTTTCGGGCATGATTAAAGATTGAGTAGCATTGAAGAACAATGAAAGAGTGAGAGAGTGATCATTTCTTAAAACGCGGGTGTTATCGCGTTGAATAGATACTCCGAGACATGGAGGTGGAGAAACCTGACCACGGGATGGATGCAATGCGATCTTCCGACGATAAGCATAAATGTGTCACCAGTGGCTTGGGGTGATGTGCGGGGGCGTAGACAGCAAAGAGATTAACCGAGGCAGTATCAAGTGAATCGCTTCTGTGTTGCGATACAGAGGCAGATGGTATTGGTTGCGCGTATGTTCCCAATCGAGCAATTCTTGGAGGAGACAGGGGTCCAAGATAAGCCCCATGAAGTCTTCGAGCAACCTTGGTCCATTGGTGGGTGACTCTTCTACCTACCTTGTTAACCAAAAGGCCAATAAATTGTAGCTTTCCTTGCCGGTGCATATGTAAAATATTGCGTGCAAGCTACAGGAGTTTTCAACCGACAATGCTGCTAACGATCGTATCGACTTGCCGAAGTGTGCATCCTTATATCGACAGGGGCATATCGACTTCCCTCGCGAGACTAGGTACTTGTAACTCCCCATACAATATCTCAAGGAGTTCACCAGGTCCAGGTTATCCCATATATGAAGCTTTGGACAATCTTAATCTTCCCATATCGCTGGCCTCGTCCGTCCATCACTATATCATTTATCTTCTCGCGCACCCAGGATGCGGGTCCTCAATATAGAGTGGATAGGTTTTTTATTCACGTTCTATGAACCCGGCAGAACGCTCCTTCAACTCTATGGTACCCATGCATCGTGTGCCTGCAAAATCAGGCTTCATCAGAGGCAGTCTGACGACACAACCGCGCGGCAAGCAAACAAGAGTCCGGGGCCGGAAGCAAGCGCCGTTCAATATTAGACTGCGTCGATTCAAACTACTTACTGACGCGTAGCATAAGTTCCATAAGCATTGTAACCTCGCCTTGTCGCGTCAAAAGAGATGCACCGAGATGCTGGGGACGTCAGCGCTTGAAGGGTTTACGCGTGCGCTAATACGTAAGTACCGTACGACACAGCTATGCATATCCAAGAACTACATCAAGCATGGTACTCGGCCTCGCGCCTTCGGCTTCATTTGCCGCGCATTTTTGTATGAGACGCTGACACTTTGAGCGACAGAGGGGGCCAAGCGTAAACAGCCAGCCTCCTCGCCGAGTCGGCACCGTGGATCGGACTTAGGCTATCTCCGCCACGAGTGACGCTCATGTTAACTCCTAGAAGCATGTCATGTCAATTAAAGACTCTTGATGCCCTCAAAGAATTGGAATTGTTAGTAAAAACAAGCACAAAACTTCCAACTCAGTTAAAATGTCCTGCCCCGATTGCTTCAAGGGAAGTATCCACGATGGCGAGCCTCGAGGCAAGACCATCAAGCTACACGATCTCGATACCTACGTCGTCGAACCCTCCGAGGGCAAGGAAGTCAAAGGAATAATCGTGGTCATCCCAGATGCCTTTGGCTGGAAATTTGTCAACTGTCGACTCTTGGCCGACAACTATGCCGACAAGAGCAACTACAGGGTCTACATGCCAGACGTAATGATTGGTGAGCGCTATACAAGCTTTTTTGGTGTCCTTTACTAACTTGGCAGGGGATGCCGCTCCCGTATCTGCCCTTGACAGCATGCACATAGCCATGGCCCCGGGAAATTGGCTCAGGCGAGGGTAAGCACGCCTCTTACACGCCTTGTACTTGATGCCACTAACACTATCACAGTTATAACTTGCTCCTTGCCCTTTGGGCCGTAGTGCCCTTCATGATACGCAACCGATTCAGCAAAACCTATCCCATCACCAAGAGCTTTTTTGAGAAGCTTCGAAAAGCTGAGGGTTCTACCCTTCCCGTCGGTGTAGCTGGTTTTTGCTGGGGTGGCAAGCTTGCCATTCTCCTATCTCACGGTGTCGAGGTAGACGGCAAGCCCATTATCGATGCAGCATTCACCGGCCATCCTAGCGGGTTAAGCTTCCCTGGCGACTTTGAAAAGATCACAGTGCCAGTTTCGGTCGCTGTGGGTGATAATGACAGTCAATTTCCTCTTAAGACGGCGGGAAAGATGAAGGCTCTTGTCGAGTCAAAGTCCGAAGTCACGAGGGGTGAGATCAAGATATATCCAGGGGCTGGACATGGCTTCTGTGTTCGTGCATCCATGGAGAAGGAGGGTCTTGCGGAAAAGGCATCGGAGGCAGAGGATCAGGCTATTACATGGTTCAATACCCATTTCAAGGGTGGCCCATAGTCTGGCATACGCAGATGAGAAGTTCTCTGTTTCCCGGGAAGTGGTCGATGGTCCAGAATTTCCCATCCCCTAGCAATCATTCAAGTCTATTCTATCTCCCTTGGTACGGAGAAATAATTTCTGTAATGTCTACCACAGAATACTTCGCCAGTTTAGACTTTCTTGTGACAGAGGAACTCAAAAGGGTGTATGGAATGGTTTGCCATTACAAGTTGTCGAGACCAATTAGTTGCAGGTAGGGGGATATCACATGAAGCTACGTTATAGGGAAATACCTCAGACAAAATCTATATAAATAAATCACCAATATCATATAGAAAAGACATATCAACTATTCCAAGCTCACCTGCTCCCAAAGACCTCCGAGTTGCGCCGAAAATCCCGGGTTCTTGCCTGGTGTCTCTAGGGTAGCCAATCTGGCACAAAGAGTGGGGCAGCGACTGAAGGCCGGCCAATTATGAGGCCAAATGGTCGACCCCTGTCAAGTTGGGTCACGTTATCAGCTGAAGAGTAAAATCTCACTCTCTCATCATCTCATCTCACGACGCCAATTGATCGCAAATCGCTTTTCAGATCCCCTAGTCATGTCTCAAATGCTCCCTCAACTAGCTTAAAGCAGTCTTAAAGCTACACGTGGAGTATCTTGGGTGTCCTCATGTGGCGATGCCCTCACCCAGAGCCCCTCGCTCACCGCTGGAAACGTGGGCGACAAACGCGACACAAGGGCAATTGAATGCCTTCTCAGGCGCAGTCGGCGGTTTCGCGTCGGGAATATTTACTTGCCCTCTAGATGTCATCAAAATTCGTCTCCAAGCCCAGGGCAGCCTCGTCCCCGTCCGCTTCGTGAGCAGATCCCGCAAACATGAGCTCTACCGGGGTCTTACCCAGACCGCACGAGTCATATGGAGGGGAGAGGGGATGAGGGGCATGTATCGGGGGATGGGACCTCTATTATTGGGATATCTTCCGACCTGGGCTATCTGGTTCACAGTGTACCAACATTCCAAAGTCACATTACCCGAAGCTTATCGTGAGTTACACATACCTAGCCGCGGATAAATCAGGGCCATCGGAGCCTCAAATACAGGTGCTGATGCTCAAGCCAGCTTGTCTTTCTTCAAGACCAAATTCCGTAAACATCCTCTCATCCATTGCAGCCGGCACTGCATCAACAATTGTCACAAACCCCATCTGGACAGTCAAGGTTCGCCTTATGTCGCAGGCCTACCGGCCATGCAGAAGTCGGCTGTTCCGCAAGAAGCGTATCTATCGGCCACATTGGCATTATCACTCGACGCTTGACGCCGCATACAAGATGTACACGACTGAGGGCGTGGGGGCCTTCTATTCCGGGCTCGGAGCTGCTTTGCTAGGCCTCTCGCACGTGGCAGTTCAATTTCCTACTTATGAATACCTCAAGACGAAGTTCACGGGAAAAGGGATGGGTGCTTCTCGAGATGACGAAGCTGAGTGGGTGAGCATCCTTTCTGCCTCAGTTCTGTCCAAGATAGCAGCCAGTGGTGTTACATACCCCCACGAGGTTATTCGGACCAGACTGCAGACCCAAAGGCGGCCGGTCCCTGGAGCTGAGTTCCTTGAAGGGCTTGGTGGCTTTACCAGACTCCGGGGTGCAGGCCTCAGCGGCATGATGCTGCAGGCCAAATATCGGGGCATCGTTGATACGTTTCACACGATACTCCGTGAAGAGGGTTGGAGGGCACTTTATAATGGGATGGGGGTCAATATGGCGCGGAGTGTTCCTGCGGCCACGGTGACGATGATGAGTTACGAATATGTCATGAGCTCACTGTTACGAATAAAGGACGACGCGAATGATGGGTTAGATGAGGCATTGTAGATACCATGTAAGCATAGATGATGTATTATATGTAATGTTATGCGTAGGTGAAGGAGGGTCAAGTGAGTCAGATGCTCAAGGGCATGCAAATGGTTGAGAGAACTGGGATGCACTCGCAATATGTTGTTTAATGAGCTTTTCGTAAGAGATTTGTACCAAGACAACGTAGACGCCGTGGGGGTTATGGCATAGTGAATATGAGATAGAAAGTACTTCAAAGAGGGGCTAACTTAGGTTGATCAAAAGGTATCCAATAACCGTCAGGCTTGTCGCATACTCAGCCACCAACAGCGTTGGTTACGAACGTCCGCCATCTGTGCAGGTGATCAAACCCCGCGAACCCTCCAGCCATCCATTTTATTAAAGCCTTCCCCTCAACCCCTTCAGACACAGCGTTGCAGCATTGAACAACAAACGAGATGGGATCATACCAGTTCTACGAGTGTCTCCGATGTGACAGAGAGTTTCGTTCTCAGGCTGCCAAGGAACAGCATATGCGAGATTCTTCTCGACACAATGTCTGTCACCTCTGCGGTGCCCGAGGCTATGAATACGCGGATGACCTCGATGATCACCTCAAAGACGATCACCACTTTTGCATAAAATGCGATCAAATCTTTTACGGCGATTGGCTTCTTGAGCAACACAACGTAGACGTACATAACCTCTGCGTCACATGTGGGCGGCGCTTCACTTCACCGTCCAACCTCAACAATGTTTGTCGCAGAGTCGTTGATGGCAAGGCCGGAGCAATAACTCACACGGACAACAGCGCAAGATCATCCACGCGGCCAGGGATATCGATTGCGTGGGATGCAATCGCCAATTTGCAACCTACTCAGCCATGGTGTTGCACCTCGAAGCTGGAACGTGCTCATCCGAAGTCGACTGCCAGGTCGTCGATGACCTCGCATGCGACTGTCATCAGTACCCGAGCTATCGCTGTGATGATCCAAAGTACGATTACGAATGTCCTAGTTGCGAGACTCCCTTTCGGTATATGAGTGGGCTTTTGCAACACATCGAAAATGGTCCTTGTGATGAGGATTTGGGTTGGCATCGGCCTTTGGCGATTTTTCTTCGATTTATCCGAACACGTATTTAATGGGACTGTTTTGATGACTGTATGCCCACGGGTGCTAGTATCAAGATGATAATATTGCTGGGGGACGAATATCGCAGGCCTAGACACCAGGGCCAATAGGCAGACCTGGGCACCATGACTGTCCTTTCCCGGAGACGGCACAACAAATTGCTTTGGCAAGATACGAGGACCCAAGATCACTGTGACCCGCCTAGCCCCTTCGAGGTCTATCCATGCTAGCAGACGCAAGCATGTTATCGAGTTCGTCATCGTCAGCGTCGTCCGGGCCGTTCTTGTCTAGCGAAATAGAGCGGGATGCGGATCGCGTATCATCAAAGTGTTGTTCATCAGATGAGAGTAAAGGTCTCACATGCAGCAGCAGTGTTTTCGTCCCCACGAATCCAAGCTTCCCCATGACTGATGCCTGCGACGTAAGAGACTCCCATGAAGTGAGCCTTACCTTTCTGGTTATTAGAAGGTCTCAGTACAGCTGGCAGAGAGCAGCCAGCAAGGAGGACAATCTGATCCCCATGCTGAAGATCGAATCTTGAAACGCCGAGGTATCCTGATGATGTGAGAAACAGGACGCAGCCGCCCAGGAAGGGATCGAAGCGGAATACCCCGTCGATGAACTCTTGAAGTCCAGACTCAGCAGAAGTGTATGCCCAGGGGACCTCACCCTTATGCACCGCTCTCCCAATCTCCCTGATCCACCCAAAGAACCAATCCTCTAGCTCGCCAGCACGCTTCGGCTTCATCGGGCCGGGGGCCGAGAGTGTCTCAATTTGCGAGATGCCACAGCCTCGGAGCATAAGCTCTTTCGGTCCGGAGTACTCCAGCAAATGAAGATCAACTTTGCTGTTCCCCGTCGCTCTAGCGCCAAGTTGGCTGGCAGCCCATCGCATCAGAGGGAACTTGGAGGGTATTTGAAGGTCCATGACCCATGAGGGCATTGTACTTCGATACCGAAGGGGTGGAAGGCTTTCGAGGTACTTGAGTGAGCCTGACATGTTGATTGTATACCTTGCAAACTCCTCGTAGACACGAGACGGGGAGAGGGAATAGCTGACGGGAAGCGGAGTTTTTCGAGGTTCAAGCTTTTGTATCAGTGGCAAGAAGGCGTACACTTTGTCTCGCGGGTCTCTCGATCGATGGGTGCGAGCGCATTCGACGAATCCGGAGAAAATATCGAAGGGTGCCGACGATATGCTTTGCCCCTGCCGAGCTGCTGTAGCGTTCTTGAATGCGATCCAAGTTGCGATGCGTAACGAAGCCGGCATAGAAGTCTCTTTGACAGATCGGATGGCTGTCAAGCTCCACATCCAGTAAGAGGAAAACGCAGTCCATGAGCAATAATCATGTCCAGCGACAAGAACGGATTGCTTTGCGAGCAAATGTTCTTGGATGGTCCACATGCGAGAGAACCATTCGTTGCGACTGATGACGCTCATGACTTGAGCATCAGACCGGCTTCCAATGTCTTCTCTTCACGTTAGCCAAGACTGATTCAGGGCGATGAGCAATTGCTACCTACAGCAGTGGTGCCACAGCCAGTTGGAGACGGAGTAAAGAAGATTCCATTTTCTAACTTGGTCTCCAACTCTAGGACCGAACGATCGAAGGGCATATAGAGGTGATGAAGTGAATGGGTATAGAAAAGTCGCTTTCTGAAACACAGAGGCGATCTCCTTGCTACCAGGGCCAAGCCAGATGAGGACTCGTGATGCAGACTCGTAGATGTCACCCATCAAGGGGACCTGTCTGCTCTTCTCAGCATTTGAGCTTTGATTGATGCAGAGAGCATCAATCCAGAGCGTCCGCGGCTTCTTCTTCAACCTGAGATGGCGCAACGCCGACTCGCAATTAGGAGTAACGCGTATGACCTTGCCATCGCAGTACACGCGTCGGTCGCCTGTGATTGGTCCCCAGACATAAGACAAGGCTTCGTAACGAACCCTACCAAGGCTGCTAAGCGAGACTCGCTTCAGGGTTAATCGGAGGGGCTCATTGAAGGCTTCAGCTGGCTCGAGGATGGCCACACGGGTGTCTCTTGGGTTCAGCAATGGTCGATACTCGTACGTCGGGATGCGAGACCGTTTGATGCCATAGTCGGGTTGGCTCTGCGCCAGAGACGAGTAGAAACGGATATACGGTCGATTAAAAGGGGTTCTGTCGAGTTTGATTCTCCTCAGCCACAGGGACAGCTGCATGCTTCCCTTTGACGCGTCTGGCTTTAGTGGAGCGTTGCGGCTGACTGAGGCTTTTCAATGAGGATCACAGGATGATGCATCTAGACGCATTATGCATTGGGCGGGGCCATTGATAAGATTAGAGTCTACGCTGCAATTGGCTGGCTGTTCTTCCCCTCTCCACCCACGTGTTCATGCCCTTCTTTAGTATCTCCGTGACAGAGTGCATGATTTGGTCGGCTCGTCCATTGAGGGCATCTTCATTGATGATCTTCCTGTTATCTGGGATGTGTGAGAGTAAAATTCATTATCTTGACCCTGTTTGCCCCCATCATGTCGATGTGATCCTCGGAGCTCATGCCTTGATTTGTCAGGCGGGTGCACAAAAAGGACACAGCTTCATCTGGCTCAACTGTCTCTGCGACCCCTTAATTTCTATCACTGACTCCCTGCAGATCTTCCATGGTTTTGGTGCTCGCTCAAAGCCGAGAGAAGCAACTTTGGCCGTCTTATTTCGCCCAACATCCAGAAATCGTTCCTCTACAGACTCCCTTACGATCGTGTGCGTCTTCCAGATAAACTCACCACAGGCAACATGGCCTGTGTGTTCACGAAAAACACTAGAGCCTTCGTACGATGCCCATTACAGTGATATGGTTCGTAAATCTTGGCGAGGAGCTTTCAGTTCATGTGAAGTGGAGGTTGCCAGTACCCTATAGGGGATGATTTTTTGAGCAGTCCAGCTCGGCGCGGCCATTCAAAGCGATTAATAGCTGGAATGGTGAATCGACCTGTGATGATATTATTAAAGATTGAATTAAGCTCTCTAAGAAGGTGATTTCATGCCCAGGTGTAGAATGTTGGTGGAATTTGGAATTTTCTGATGTTCGATGGTGTAGAAACATCGCCACTCCTCTTGGTTACCATCCACGGCTACGGCTTGGCTTTGCCTCTTATTTGCCACTCAGATATTCACAGTAATCAGTTATTCATCAATTTCAACCAACTCAAATTCTTTCCATCAGGCAATTATGAGGCAAATCACTTGTGCAGCCATGCTTATCCACACCACTGTCTCCTGGGACGTTCTGGCATGTCATCGTGACTCCATCGTGAGTCTCGTCTACAGCGGAATGGCTAGTCACTCAGCAGTGTTATTTGGTATCCACCCAGTCTAATAGCCGACAGCATTCCATAAGACAAGAAAGGGAGAGTAAGTGGATCGGACTGATCACCGTCGCCGCACTCCCCAAGCAACAACAGCGGAGCCTCTCGGTCAGTCGACGGCCTGAGTCTGGAGAAGACAAGTATCGCGTGATCTCGTCACGAGTAAAATTTACGAAAAATCTCTTCTCGCCTGGACCTGTGCCCCGTCTGGAGACTTGGGCCTCGCCGTGGAGTACGGAAGAGGCGAAATCAGAGGCGAGATATTGAACTAGCGTGACAAGTTACCGATGCTGTGGAATCATAACACGGAAGTATGCCCCATTGAGCATGGAACCTCGATCCCGACGACAGGAGGAGAAAGGTCTGTAGCTGATCTTATCACGGCTACGCCGCCGACAAGAGCTGGGGTAGCGAATCCAGGACGGCAACATGTCAGCCCCAACCCACCACCAGCAGCGGTTCGCGATTCTATATCTGGCATCAGTGGGTCAAGACACCAAGCACACGGGGATCGTGTCCCGTCAAAGACCAACTGACAGCTCGGCACTGCTTCTGAGGCCTTTTGGCGTCGGCTTCACGGCATCTTCTTTCCAAACAGATGTGCCATCTGGATGCTCGCTAATGGCGGCGTATACGGCGTCGACGGCACCAACAGCTCAGTCTTCAGCCCAACATGCAGAGGAATCTCAAATCAAAAGTGTGCATCCAATATTTCCCCAACTAGACGTTCAAAATGTCTCGGCAACAAGTGGCCAGGATTCCGGGAAATACCTGCATGGCGCGTGCTCAATAAAGCTCGTGGGCCAGGCCAGGCCAGGCTCCGCTCTCTGGAGAATGTTTGTCCCGGGGGGCGCCTGGAGGTCTCCTGGTCGACGCCAGCCCATGATTCCCGTCTTGCCGAAAGGCCCCGTTCTTTTTAATCTGTATGCGGCCTAGAAATCGGGGGAACGGCCCGTTGGTGTCGTTGGTCATTCGTGGAGGAATAAGCTCATAATGCGGGGAGTGAGCGGCTTGACAAGGGGGGGTCATGACTGGCGAGAAACACGCGACGCGAGCCACTGTTTGAAGTTAATGTTTTGGCTTCAAAGAGAGTGATCCAGGGGCTTTCTCAGATAATGCATTTGATATATTGGTATAGCAAGGCCTTGCCTATGCCATCTTTCTCTTGGCCTTCGTCTAAGCCTCAACACTGTCGTGAATCAAGACCTTCTGCTTCTTTTCCTCATCCGGCCGAGACACCGTTTGAGGAACCACGCGGAACTTTTGTCCTCGCACTGGGTGAGCAGGGTTCGCGTCCAATGACTGGTGGCGGCAATGCGGCCCGGCCAATGCTTTACCCAAATTCAGGCGGTTCGTCCCTCTGTTCCCCATGCTGCAAGACCACGGGAGCTGGAGCCTGAGGCACGGAGAGGTCGAGGGCTCGCGCGCCTACCGTTGGCGGCTTCCGCTGGCAAATGGTTCGAGGAATCTCGGCTGTCCGTTTAGTCGGCCGACGAAGCCTCCCACACGGTCTCGAGGACACAAGCTGACGGGCCACCAAGCCGATAAGCGCGTCCGCCCGACATGATCTGCCTTTGGAGCTTGCCCGCTCGTCAGCTACTGGTCCTGCCACTGGACGGAGTTGCATCCAATCACTTGACCCCTGAGTCGGCCCTACCTCACCTGGGGGGCGCCATCGCCGTCGGCGGCGAGATTCCTTGCCCAGCGGGAACCGAATTGTCGATTCCCATTTTCTGACGGACAGCGTAGCGTAGCGGTAGACGCGAGATGGCTCCCTTCCTACCACCCTCACCCTGGGCCCAGCCCGTCTAGACCGGGGGACAGGGAAGGGCCCGCATGGACTCTTCAAAGGCCAGCACTCTTCGGAACCCCGTCCGTCGATCCGTGGCACCCCCGTGTTTGGAAGCGGCCTGGTATTCCCAAAAAGCAATCAGCCCTTTGAGATCTTGGTGGTGAACCGGATCTGCAGACCGCGTTCCACACTGCGACAAGACACGAGGCCAGAAGACAACCCTCTGATGCAGACAAACCACCACCTCGCGACAATTATATATATTCCTCCTCCGTCTGTCAATTGAGGAACTCGTCAAGATCAGAACAATCTCATTCTCACCCATTGAACCCAAACCTTCAATCCCAGACTTTTCCCACAAGGTTCATCGCTTCAAAGCGCAACACCTCAACCATGGGGTCCTCCATCCACAGCGAAAAGCACGACGAGAAGTACGACGTGGGTCTCACTGCTTCCCCAGAAACAAGCGTTGGATAGCCTAGCTGACACGTGAAACTCCAGGCTCAGCAAGTCGTCGCAGCCAAGAAGACGGCCATTGGTGATGAGGCCTTCCAGCAGGCCATGCTCAAGGAGCCGCCTCCCAGATTTCCCGCCGCCATCCTTCTGATCGCCAGTGCCGTCGCCTTCTGCTGCTCTACCGCCAACGGTTTCGATGGCTCTCTCCTTGGAACTCTCCTCTCCAACAAGAAATTCAAGGCCTTCTTTGATGTGGGCACCGCCGGTATCGAAACTGGTACGTGGTTCATTCTGGCGTCTTGTCTGGCAGACAGGAAACTAACACGCTCCTAGGTATCGTCACATCCATGTACCAGATTGGTTCCGTCGTAGCTATCCCCTTTGTTGGTCCCGCCATCGATACCTGGGGCCGACGAGCCGGCATGACAATCGGTGCCTCGATCATCATCATCGGTGTCATTATCCAGCTCGCCTGCTACGTCACCGCCAGCGTTGACCAGTTCATGGCTGGCCGTTTCTTCCTTGGTTTCGGTGTTGCTATCGCCGCCGCCGCCGGCCCCGTCTACGTCGTTGAAGTCTCTCACCCTGCCCATCGTGGTGTCGTCACCGGTCTCTACAACGTCATGTGGCCCGTCGGAGCCCTCGTTGCTAGTGGTTCTGCTCGAGGCAGTCTTCACCATGCGGGTAGAACTTCCTGGATGGTTCCCCTCGGTCTCCAGCTGATGTTCCCCACCATCATCGCCTTTGGCGCCCTCTGGCTCCCCGAGTCACCTCGATGGCTGTACACTCACAACAAGAAGGAACAGGCTACCAAGAACCTGGTCAGGCTCCACGGCCAAGGTAACCCCGAGAGTGAATGGGTTAAGCTCCAGCTTAACGAGTATGAGGAGCATCTGGAGATGGACGGCACTGACAAGAGGTGGTGGGACTACCGTGCCCTGTTCAAGAACAAGGCCTCGATCTACCGACTCACCTGCAATTGTCTCGTATCTCTGTTCGGACAGTGGGCTGGCAACAGTGAGTACAACTTGTAGCTTGGAGACTTGGCCGAAACTAACTCGTGGTAGACATCGTCTCTTACTATCTCGCCGCTTTCCTCGAGACCGCAGGCATCCGCGACGAGGCGCAGCAGATGGACGTTGCCATGGGCATCAACGCTGTCCAGATCGCCTTTGCCATGCTTGGCGCCACTCTCACTGATATCGTCGGTCGTCGTCCCATGCTGGTTGTTGTCAACATCGTTTGCGGTCTCTGCTGGATCGGCGTCACTGTCCCAGCTTCTATCGGAAACATCACTGATGTCGACGACAAGGCGCAGGCTGACAAGGTTGCCCCCTCAGTGTCTAGGGCTGTCCTTGCTTGGGTCTACATCTTCCAGATCTGCTACTCGGTTGGCTGGACTCCTCTCCAGGCTCTGTACCCCGTCGAGGTCCTCAGCTACGAGATTCGAGCCAAGGGCATGGCCTTCAGCTCCCTCTTCACCTCTGCTGGTAAGAGAACCCCCTGTCGACTTTCAAGATGATATACTGACACTCGGACTCAACAGCTATGCTTGTCATGCAGTTTGGTATTCCCGTCGCTCTCAAGAACATTGCCTGGAAGACCTACATCGTCTTCTGCGTCTGGTGCTTCATCCAGTCCGGCATCCTCTACTTCCTCGTCCCCGAGACAAAGAACCGAACTGTAAGTCCCCTGCTTCTACAGCCTGAGAACCTCGCTGACAGCCCTCACAGCTCGAGGAACTGGACCATATCTTCGCGTCCGACAGCCCAGTCAAGACGTCCAAGCAGAAGAAGACGTACGCGGTCGACCAACACGCCAACGTCATCAGCGTCGACATGACCGTTGCCGATCCCAGCCACGTCTAATTCAAGGCGCTCCCCTCGACCGGACAAGACTCTGCAACCGCTACCGCACAACCAAAACCGCCTTCTCCTTCTTTTTGACGTCAAGGGTTTCAGATTGGAATAATCGCGCAGGATACTAGCAAGATACACTAAGCATGGGCTCTGAAATTATTTGGTTTTAATTTATTCGTTGGCTATTATGGCTATACCTTGTTGGTTCATGTCCTTCCGCTGTGTGAGCGTTCTTGTCTTCCCACTACGTCTTCTCAGAGATCTTGTATATATTCAGCGATTGTAATACTTGAATCACAAGAAGGAATCTTTCTTTTCTGAACTCAGTCGGCATTGAGCTTGATCCTGATTGACCTCGGTTCGGAGACGCGTCTATCATTGCGTTCAAGCTCCAACAGCTGAAACAACAGATCCTGACCATAGGTAAGATTGATGACCTTGCATATAGTTGAACAAAACAAGCAAAAACCGTCGCGAAATTGCACTCGAATTATTTGCCACCTTAACGCTGTCGTGTAAAACCACACAAGTCACCCGTGCCTTGATCTTTTGCTGCTGCTTCGGGTGGTGTGATCCGATAATTACTGTGCCGCAGTCGCCAGGGAGACCCAATTTCTGAACCGGGGTGTCCAACCACACTATCTTCTTGATTGGGCTGGATTTGAACCGCGTAAAGTAGGCTGACGGTAGGGGTAGGCGAGATGGTCAGGGAGGCCAATGTGGCGGGCCCCTTTAATCTGAGGAAGCCATCTGAAACATGACTGTAGGGACTATCCATGCTTTCTGGATGGCATTGAGTTTCGATGACACTTGTTCTGAAGATCTCCAAATTGGATGTCTTTCGATGGTGGGATAGAAATGATATGGATCCCTCTACTGACGCCCAACTCCAAGACGGTGCCCGGTATCCATCTTCAGGTAGACCCCCCGGTCCACCTGATTCGCTCGTTGTTGTTATTCACCAAAGACCCCGTGTAATATCTTGTCGCCATTCCAGCCATATAATTGTTGTGTGGAATATTCCCGTGAAACCTCTTGGCCATACCAGACAATGCCGGCGGTCGATCAGAGTGCTTCGTCAGCCCCCGCTCAGAGTACGGGTGAGCGATTTCGTTGTACCATAGGTGATGACGATCAAACGAGGGACATGGATCACGGCACATTAACCTTGAAAATGTTGGCAAATCTGACTTTTCAGAACAGGTGAGCTCAAGGCCAGGATAGGAGGGTCCGTTGAATAGAGAATCAGCCTTCAAGCCCAATCCACATTTGCAGATAGATCTCCCTTTGCAGTACCAAGGCAGAGCAGACGAGTAAGAAAGGAACCTCTTCGACAGTGGATGCTCCTGAAACGCCCATGCCTGACGAACAAGAGGATCCATGTGTCGGATCTGTTGAATTTCGTGGAGAGGGCGCCCTAAGACCTCAATGGTTCTGAGTTTCGTTGAAGGCCTCTCCATCCTAATGAGCAAACGCTCGATTTTTTGTGGTCGCAAAACCAGGCTTCGACGACTTGTGCCTTGCTGCAGAGAGCAAGCTCTCGCACTACTTAGTTGCCTTGAATTCAACGAGGTATTCCTATGTCTTGTTATATCCGTGCAGACCCCTGTTTCTCTTTTCCTCTTCGTCATCCTCTATGTTCATTTACCATTGACACACACGCTATGTGTATTTCGAATTAGACCCCGTTTATCAGGATCATTTCAACGTTCCCATCCTCTATTATAAGAAGTTGACAACAATCGTGAATAATGAAAGCAGCGAGATCATTTGGCTGCTTTATACTGAGGTTGGCGGTCCTTTTCCCCGATGGTCGTCTTCTCGTTAGCTAAGAATTGGCCCAATTTGACCGTCTATTGGACGAGGAACATGGCAATGTAAAACCCTACCCAGCTCCTCTTCAGGCACAAGTCGACGAGGCAAATGACTGGATCTATAACGATATTAACAATAGAATACAAATCCGGATTTGCGACCAAACAGGATGCATACGGGCCGACTATAATTGCGCTATTCGATGCTCTGGAGTCTGCACAGAGCCGAAACTCATCTCCAGGTCCCAAAGGGTGCTTGAGAGAAACTTGATCAGCGAAAACACTTCCTCGGGAAATTCGTGTGAATTGTGGCAAAAGGATGTACCACCTAGTCTATGATTTGAAATACCTGTGACCTGTATGCATAAGGTACTACTTCGTATGTAGATTAGCCCTCAATTGCCGAGACGGAAAATGAACCCTTCTAGGCCATGGAAGCGGACCCAGACACCACTAACTTTGGCTGAGTAATACGCGCGCGGGTTAATATCAACATTTTGCCCCTTCCTTACCCCATGATTTCAGCTTCTTCTGATGAGTAATGTCTACGCACAGCTCGAGTGGTCCTTGACGAAATTAGACCCCTCATTGTTTTCACTACTGTCACGAGTATTCAATTTCAATCTGCCGTCTTCCATGCTCGGCTTGTTTTTAACGCTACCTACCTATACCCACATCGTGTTACCGCAGCTTGACCGACTCGCCGAGCAGCCGAGATGGAGCACGAGATTCCGTTCAGGGCCGGCTCTTCATCAAACAGCAATGAATATATGCAGTCGATCGGAACGAGCAGCCAAGCCTCAACGTGGGAAGGGGAGCGAGAAGGCGAGCAGGCCAGTGGGCACACTAGCACAGGCACAACCACGCTCTCCTGCTTTCAGTGTCGGGCTCGTAAGGTGAAGTGCGATCGGTTGAAGCCCGCCTGCAGCCGATGCGTCCGGCTTGGAGATGAATGCGTCTTCCCAAACTCGCGACAGAAGCGACTGAGTAAGAAGAAGAATTCTCATGCCACATTGGAGACTCGATTAGGTGGGTGACCGTGACGCTGTTGCCAATAAGTTGCGCCGACTAATCGTTTTCTTAAAGCTCGACTAGAGGACATATTTAAACAAAGTGGCCGAGCAGACGCACTACTAGATGATCCCGTCTCCCTTGGTGAGGAAGCTGGGCTTGATCTGGAATGGAACCAGGATGCAACAGACATCAGCCAGTCGACTTTCTATGGGTCCGCGTCCGATGGTGTCCCCTTCATCCAAACGACTTCCATGCCATCTCAGGATGTTCCATCTACGGTGAACGAATTGATTGGGCTTGGCCAGTTTGAGCAGCTTCCGCCCAGTCATCTGACTGAACGACTGTGAGCCACTACCTCCTCCCTCTGTTCCCTACACCTTCTAGGCTACCTTAATGCGGCCTTTCTCCTACCCTTCTTGATCCGTGGGCCTGTGTGCTCGACCGTGCTAACTGAGATATCATAGAGTTGGTTTGTACTTTGATGAACTAAACCAAGACGCTCCAATGTTGCACCGCACACGCTACACGGCATCTCTACATCACCCTGCCCACATGCGTCCGCCCATGTCCTTGCAGTACGCCGTCTTGGCTCTGGCCGCAACAACACGTCAGGAGTTCACACACCTCGCAATGCCGTTTTATCAGCGGTCTAGGCGGTATGCCGAGGCAGACGAGATGAAGGTGAGTACATGAGCTGAATGCACGAGAGAACAGTAATCCTGACCACTTCGGCCAGGGCCAAGGAGAATACTTTACCACCATAGCCCATACACAATGTTGGTGCTTGCTAGGGACCTATGAGTCCCGGAATCTCCTCTTCTCTCGCGCGTCTGTCAGTCTGTCCAAGAGTGTCAGAATTGCCCAGATGCTCGGGTTGCACCGTCTCGATAGTCCGCAGCAGCCAACGGATCCTCCGCTCCCTCCACCGAGAGACTATTTTGAGGTTGAGGAACGAAGGAGGACCTGGTGGGCTATCTTCTGCTCTGATCGCTTTGTGGGTGGCATCACAGGTTGGCCCGCCCTAGTCAATGAGAAGGATGTGAGTCGATCAATGGATTGCGGAGGCTTGAGAAGCCCAAAGGGCTGACGTATCAACCGGATGCAGATCGAGACCCGATTACCCTCGTCCGACGAGGCCTTCGAGATGGGCACCAATGAAGCAACGCCCTGGCTCATAGACGCCCTTCAAGGGATCATGGTCTATTCTCCCTTCGCTGGTAAGGTGCTCACCGCCTATACCTTCTACAGAACTCTTGAGCACACATTCCGGTCCTTCCCAAATGACAACATCGAGGACATTGCGAATGGTCCATACTGGACTCGACAGAGAAGCATTGACGCCGACCTATCCAACATGATTCTGTACCTCCCAGAGAGCCTGCGCCTCCCGCAGTGCGGGTGGAACCGGAACGCCATCGTCGTCAATGTCGGTATTCACACCTCAGTCATTTGCATACACCGAGCGGCGCTGGCAAAGATAAGAGAACTCGGCCTCCCAGCAGACTTGTTTGCAAGCAGCAGACTTCGGCTTCTACCCTCGGCAGAGCAAATACTGAACGCTCTCAAGTCGACCGGCGATGTTGAGGGCGCCATGACTGATCATCTCTTGGTGTTTTCTGCATATCTCGCATCCTTGATCTTTCTAGAAGACTACATGGAAACCCAATATATGCAGAGCGAGCAACATCTCCAATATCTTGTCGGTGCAATGGCTCACGCTGGCGAGAAGGACCCGTTCTCGCGCTCATTGGCGATTCAGCTTGCTTTCGGGATGAGGCAGGTCGGCATGGACTCGAGTATTCTAGACAGAGTAAGAGCACAAAAACAAAGGCTGTTTCTGATTTCGAAGTTGCTAATAATTAGAAACCAGGTACAACAGCTTCCGCCAACATCAGTATTAATACCCATTCTCGCCAAACGAGACAAGGCCTCATCACACATCACTTTCTGTTCAATTCTGCCTACCAAGATAGACGACTACTCGAACTCACCAAACCTGGAATAGTATCGCGGGCATGAGAATGAGCGTCTACTCTGCCCTGGGTGGCGAGAGTATGCCGGCCGTTGGAACACGGCGTTGCATCGGGTCATGTTCGCCTTGGTATCCTTGAGCACCGGGCGAAGTTCTCTTTGAGGGGTTACAGCAGGCCTAGTCTATTTTATAGATGCGTCCGCTGATTGGATGCGTAGAGAGGTCGTTGACTAGGTCGAGCTGCAAATATGTGATTTATAGTCATATCTGTCAGGTACTCGATAGGCATCTTCGGGTTGAATTTGTCACGAAGTAGACAAAAATTGGACTAATCCAAGACAAAGATTGCACTTGTTCGGGGATCATGGAGTAAAAGGCTCTGTTTGAGACTATATAAGAAATACTGTAACGTATATGATAAGCATGCGACGCATCCAAGTATGCGACGCACCTATACTGTGCACTAAATCTTAATATTCTTAAGCTTAATAAAAGCCGCAATAAAATAGCTATAGGATTAAAAAAGTATTTTAATAAACTTAACTCTTAAATAAACTATAGATAATTTTTTAGAATTTCTAAAAAAAGTCTCTTAATAGAAAAAAAAGCTACTTATATAGTGCGAATAATTCTTTTTTTAAACTACCTTATAAGGGATTTTTTTAAAAAGTTTTAAAAAATTATAATAGGTTTTTTATAGCTTAGTTAGTCTAACTCTAAGTTATTAGCTAGTTAAACCTTAAGCTAAATTTCTTAGAATTTTTAAGGCTATTTTAAAATTTGGTATAAATCCCACTATAGGGTAAAATGCGTCGCATACTTGGATGCGTCGCATGCTTATCATGTACGTTAGTCTAATTCAAGAACTGAAAACCGAACCGGCTCTATAACTGAAAACCCCAAACCAGTCGCTTCTAAAGTTTTGGGCCGTCTATTAAGAGATCATTTTCTAAACCCACAAGTGTATTACCAAGTCCCCAACTCAAGTGGGAGTTAATCGCGTACAAGGTGCCGTTGAGGTCCGATTATGAGTGTCCCAGCCTCCTGTACGGCTATGCTGGACGGCCACTTGGCGCGTATCGGCTGAGCTTCCTAATTTTCTCGCCAAAGATATAGAAAAGGATTGGAACTGGGAAGAGCGCGACGGCTATAAAACCAAGAACACTGGTGGCCCAATCAACCCCCAGCTTTTTGTACATGGCTCCTGCAAACATGGGAAATCCTGCGCCGAACAGTGCCCGCACTACAGCGTTGGCAGCGAGGGCGCTGTTTGCATTCATCAGGTAATTATCGATGATGTAGGTTTGGCCTTGGAGAAAGATACTGTGAGGGCAAAGTTAGCAGCCGTTCTGCAAACCCGCCAAATCGTCAACACTTACAGCATGACGCCCATTCCCAGCGGAACCCCAGCTATGGCTTGTGGCACCCATGAGATGCTAGGGCTCGAGGTCCAGGCGAACCAGAAAAGTCCAATGGGAAAACATGCCCCGCCGATGATCATCGGTAGAAGCCGTTGCTCAGGTGGCAGATGACCCTTCTCCTTGATTATGCGTGTGAACCGGGTCTTGGAGAAAATGATAATGATGATGGCCCCGATAACAACGCCAAGTATTATGGCCAGGAACGGGAGAGCTCCAACCCCGCTGTTCCAGCCCCGGTCCTGTTGAAAGGATGCTGGATATGCTGTGAAACAAAGGTAGATGAGACCGTATACAAAGGACATGTAAAGGGTCACGAGGATGATGATGGGCTCAAACACTAGCATGGCGAGGGGCCGGACTAGGATTCGGTTCGCCATCTCGTCGAGATCAACAGGCGTTTCTTCTGCAAGGGCATGCATGGCCCAATCTCGGGTCGAGAGACGAACTGAGCGAGCTTTCCTAGTCAGCAGGGTCGATTCCAGCGTCTCAGGAACCGTTATGAACGCTATAGGACCGAATAGAGCTGCCATGATGGCCGTGATGTACGCTGTCCACCGCCAGCCGAGTGAACTTTGGGTGATAAACCCGCCCATGATTGGACCGGCAACAGGACCCTGCAGTAAGTCTCGTGAGCGTCAAAGTCATTGAGTTTCAAGGAAGAAGGCCGTCTCACAACAAAATTCGCGCCTGCGAAGATGCTCATGGCAATGCCGCGCTCCACAGGGGGCCAAAAGTCGACAAGTGCGCCGCCGACAACACTGAGGGGGGACGAGCCAAACAGGCCACTCAGAAATCGGCAGACAAGGATGGTTGGAACGTTCGTGGCAGTAGCCACGGGGATTTGAAATATTGCAAACACGAAATATCCAACAAAGAGCGGGTATTTACGGCCGTACACCTCTGACATGGGACCAAATATTAGAGGGCCAAAGGCGAATCCCTACGGATCGATTAGCCACGAGGCGAAGCCATCTCGGTGCTGCTAGCCAACATACCAAAACAAACAAGCTTGTACCCAGAGTCATGACCTCTGTTGACACGCCGAACTCTTTCGCAGCAGGCCTCACCGCTGTGCTGAAAATGCTGCTTGCGAACGTCACAACCCATGTCAACAAGCCCAAGGAGATTGTAATCATCCACTTCTTCCGATTTGGCCAGTTCATGGGGTTATCTGGGTCATCTGGGCCGTCCCAGCCGACGATTTTGCCGTTCGCATCGTGTCTCGTCGTAATCGCTTGATCAGGGTCGTCAACCATGACTGTGTCGTCGGATGAAGGGCGAGGGTCCCGTTTCTGCTCGTTGATGGAATCGCCTTCGGGGACAGAAGATGGAGACGAAGAGGTTTGGGCGTGGGACGCCATGGTCGGGGGGATCAAGGTAGGGCATGTAACTTGTAGCGAACAGGAAGACGCAGCCGTGAGAGTCCAGTCGTATCGGAAATCTCTGAGGGTTTAGGGAGTGTGTCGGCTTTCCTCTTGTAAAAGAATGTTGCGGTTGGGTTTAGGTAATCATGTTGGAATTGAGCTTCGGATGCATCTGAAGATCATCTAACAAAGCATGACACAGGGAAGCACCTCGATTTAGGTAGGTAGGTTGTCAGCACGCTGGTTCGGTCATGGCTGCACCACCGAGAGAATCCGATGCGGCACCGTTCGACAAGTCGGCACATCCCTTCGGTGTGAACGGTAATATCGTAGGGCCGTGGTTGGTCCGGCCGGTCTTGAGGATAATACCGGCGGGCCGCGATCACTCCGATCGCTCAACCCAATCCAGGAAGAAGCTGTCGAACTTGGCCTAGCTTTGTGGGTCGGCCACTGAAGCGCGCGGTAAATTTGTCTATGCGGCTGGAAAAATGGAGCAAAACAAGTCTACCAGGGGTGCTGGGAAGAGAATTAGGATACGCGCCGGCACGCCAAGTACGACTCAATCCAGGGTGCAGTGGTTAGTGATGTGACCTCGAGTCTCTACAAGTCAAAACAGAAGATTAGTAGAGTCCATTGGTTACGCCCTAGATGAATGATATTATTCAGCCATGATATCATTAGGTCACCAGCCAAGATAAAAAATCACTTTCAGATGGATGGAGAGGATTTTAAAGATGACAAATGAGACTGTTTGCTTGTTATTACGAGTACCTATACAAGGTTAAGCTGAGGAGCGTTAAGGAGCAGAGTGAGCCTACCCTGGAGAGATATAATTGTTCCTTCAGCGAGGTCATGTCAACCGCCATGTCATAGAATTGTTAGCTTCCAGGTAACCATCTATTATCCTGTCGTTATTTCGTGGGACCTAACGCAACCGTAGTATGTGACGTAAATTGTTGTAAAGAGCTTCGAAATCCTATCATGACTGGTGATTTCATGTTGCGCAGCGAGTCCATCGAGCCTGGGCCAGGAAACTCAGCTGTTATGAATAATCCGGACTGAGCGGGCTTTCTGCGACGCTGCTTTATGCTAATGCTTGATGTAGACATCTGTCTGATTGTAATACTATATACATAAGAATGAAATACAACTAGATGGCTCAAGCCTGGGCCTCATCTCATCGTCCACACTCACCGACCCAACCACCCTATTCCCGTCCTCTGAAATTCAACTTTTGTCTCGAGTCCAAGACGTGTCTATGGTGTGAAAAGTCTATCTTGTCTTTGAACGTTTGCTAGGAACCGAGCAAAACTCCCATTTTGCACCCTACGCGAGGATGAGGTTTAACCCATTAGGAGGCAGGGTTCAGCTGCCAAACATCGAGAGATACCCAGGGACCCGGGAAATCAGTGACGGCTACCGCGAGAATCTCGTTGAGCCAAGCGTACTTGGTGCTTCCAGTCTCAAACTTGACTCTGTCCAAAGCAGTAGGGCCAGAGATCACAGGGCCAGCCGAGCGACTGTAAACATAGGATCCGTCATCCATCTGTAGCACAGAGATTGCGTCGACATTGAAATTTCCCAAAGCATCGATAGCACCAAAGTCAGCTCCGATGGGGAGAACAGTTCCTGTGAATGGTTAGCTGAGGCTCATCGTGTTTATCTTTTGCGGCCAATTCGTACCTTCGCCCTTGGGGCCTGACACAGTCCCACCAGTTATGGGAATGGCCAGTCGAGTTCCTGCTGGACCTGGACCGGTGTTGATGGTTGAACTGAGGGTGAGGTTCATACGGAAGAGGTATGTGAGAGTAGGAGGCTCAGGGGTGGTGGCTACTGCGGCTCCAATGCCGCTAGCAACGAGAAAAAAGGTGGAAAGCAACATGTTTGCAGTGAGTGAAACAAGACGGTTATAAGAGAGATACTGGGTTGAGGCTATTGCTAATTCTGAATGGGAATGTACGAGGTGAGGACGTCTGAACAGAAGAACTAGTCACCATTTTATACCAGGCTCTCTAGGAACGGGTGCTCTTGGGAGAAATGGGCTATTCCCGATTACTCTACAAACGCTGGGCGAGGTTAGGGACAGCCGGAGAAAAACAACCCTCTCCCCCAAGACCCAAAAAAAACCTAAAAAAAAAAAATAAGGCCAAAAACAAAGGCATTGATCGCTGACAAATGCCGACTGGCAAGCAACAAGGACAGACATTATTCGGTGATTGCAGGGTTGGCCGGAGGCCGAGCCGTGGGACTCCATCAGGAGACTTGGCCACCGAAATTGAGCGGTCTTTCGGGGTTGGCAATTAAGAGCGCTTGTTGCGTGCTGACAAAAGCGGAGGAACCTCAATACGACATGCAAGGCGGTAAATAGAGTCCGCCTATTATTGAGTTTATTAGCTATACAATGTGTTTAAATACAATCCGTGTTTCTCGCTGTCTTACTGCATCGCCGACATTTCCCTCTTGCATCTCCTACCAATTACCTCCCGTCATCACCACCATGTCCCGCAATCTTCTAATTACTGGTGCCACCGGCAAACAAGGCGGCAGTGTTGTGGAAGCCGTCCTCGCTCGTTTCTCCAAAGATTTCACCATCCTCGCCGTCACTCGCAATGCACAGTCGCCATCGGCTGTTCGTTTGACCAAGAAGTCATCCTCCATCAAACTCGTCGAGGGAAACCTTGACGACGTGCCTTCACTATTTCGAGCTGCGAACAAGGTTGCCTCTGGCCCAATCTGGGGTGTCTACTCAGTCCAAGCCGCAGTGGCCAAGGGCACCACCTTTGAGGGAGAAATCCGCCAAGGCAAAGCACTCATTGACGAATCCATCAAGAACGATGTGAAGCATTTCGTCTACAGCAGCGTCGACCGCGGCGGCAACGAGCGGTCCTGGACCAACCCAACCCAAATTCCGCACTTCCAGGCGAAGCATCAGATTGAGCACCACCTCCGCGACAGCACCGCCAACGGGAAATCCGGCATGGGCTGGACAATCCTGCGCCCTGTCATCTTCTTGGATAACATCACGCCAGACTTCCAGGCCAAGGTATTCATGACGAGCTTGCGTAGCACCATGAAAGACAAGCCGTTGCAGTGGATTGCCACTTCTGACATTGGCGTCTTCGCAGCTGAGGCCTTTGGCAATCCGGAGCGGTTCAACATGCAGGCCATAGGGCTTGCCGGAGAAAAGCTTACCTTTGAGGAGCTGAACCAGAGGTTCAAGAACATCACGGGCGCCGGCGTGGGCACGACATTCGGGCTGCTGGGGAAGGCACTCAAGGCGGGAGTGAAGGAAGTCGGTGTGATGTTGGATTGGTTCAAGGAAGATGGTTACAATGTGGATATGCAGCTGGCTAAGAGCATTCATCCGCAAATCAAGGATGTCGAGTCGTGGCTGAAGCGGGATAGTGCCTTCGTTGCGCGATGAAGCTGCCGGCGCGCTTTGTGTGGGAAGAGTTGCTTTTTTTCCTTCTTTTTTTGCATGAGCAGAGACCTTGTTACTTAATTAATATATGAACGGTAAATAGATTTTCGTTATCATCCCAAGATACAAATAAGGGCGTGTTTGGAGGTCCCGTGATCAATATCGTGGTGTTCCCACCTGGTTTAAACTGCTTGAGACATTGATTGATGATGTGACAGCACCGGCATCTCCCGTTTGCCTTGGATGCGGAAATTTGGCCAAAGTCGAGTTCTAGGACCGGATTAGGACCGTTGTCTTTCGGCTGAGGGACCTGGAGTGTCCAGTTGAAGCATGTCTGACAAACCTCGTCTTCGCCTTCTTGGCCGGGGACATGCTCCTCGACTGTGGCAGAGGAGGCCCCCTACCCTTTCGTCTTCATGGGAAGAAAAATTTCATCGTCAGACGTGTCTAGGAAGTTATTGACTCCTTGTATCGCAGAGAAAGCAGTCTTGCCTTGAGGGGGTTGCGTCTGAATCAACTGAGAGAGGACACTAGTCCAGACCACTTTGAGATAGACTGGAAAATGAAGAGAAGCCGTGGAACAAATAACCGCTGAGCTCAAAACAGAAGAGAAATATACCTTTCGATAGGCCCAGAGACAATTAGGGCCATGTATATTGCTTAACAGAAGACCTCTTTAAAGTGAATGCTACTTATCATAGGGCCACAGGTATCTACGCCCAGTTTGTGATTTTTGGGCATGGCCCTCTTAGGCGTGGGCAAGAATCTAGTGACTCTTGTGTAACTTGCAAGGCGCGCGGGGGGAGATTTCATGGTGGAAAGATGAGAATGTTCTTGAATGTTCGGCGATATCACGATATCTTTAACGTGCATGCTAAGCATGCGGATCAGACAAGCATGCGGATCAAAAATCTTCACCTTTAAAAAAGAAGCCACGATAAAAGCACAATAAGCAATAAACTCAATTGAAACTATTCGCTATATTATTCCCCAGATATCACAATAACTATCTGACATATTCTTATGTTATGCCTGGTCCTGCCGCATGTTCCACAACGCCTTTCCTTCGCTTGCGCCGACCTTCCTGGGCCACCACTTCTCGATGATTCGCCCTCTACCTGCCCATCGATATTCATCTAATTAATTACTTGCCTTCCTTCCTCTACTGTCATTACCCCTCCTTTCCGCAGTCGGGTTCTTCTTGCCCTCCGGCGCCGGCTTAGTATCTTATTTGCCTATTAAAGGTCTTAGTTCTTAGCCCCCAATAAGGCATTCTTATGCATTATTGCCTTTATTCCCTTAGCAAGAGACTTAAGAGCTCCTAGAATTAACTCTAAGGAGCTACTTTGATGCCGCCTGATTCGTCTATCGAGATATTCAGACTAAGATTAGGCCTTAAGCATAGTCTTTGGCGTCTTTGAGACCCAAGGGGTCAAGGGGCTAGCTACCTCCTCGGCAGGCATTAAAGTCCGCAGCTATACATTAAGCTTCGAGACTATAATTTCTAGATTAAGAGGAATAAGCCTGGCCCCTCTGAAGGCTAACTTGATATTCTTTTCCGTCATAGTAGCCTAAAACGCGGCATAGAAGGCCAGAAAGAACTTAGTCTTCGAAACATATATTATCAAGCATCGGATTAAATGCTTGATTTCTTAACTATATACCTACTTAAGCACAGAAAAGCACCTAACATTAAGAGGCTAAAGCAAATAAGATAAATGAGGCGGCATATAGAGCGTAATGATTTTGTTTTCCTCGCAATATATCTTAAAATCGGGCGAGTAGTGACTTTCATGCCTATCGAGGATTAAAAGACGGTAGGGGCTAGTTAATCGGCTAGCTATACACCGGTTGAAGTGCTTTAGCCACTCGAGACTAATCTCGTTATCGGTCTAACCATTTTAGGTCATCGCAATAGCCTAATCGCCCAGGAGGTTACTTTCTTAGTACTAATTCGCGAGATAATACTAGCTGTCACGGCACCAGTTATGACAAGCGCCAGAGTCACATGTGGCCCACTATAACCAGCGAGCACCCTGTGACTTACGCTGCTAACGGTATATACCGTGAGCCTCGAGGTAGGACTTATGATCTAGATTATGACTCACCGTGAGCCTCGACTCACGAATCGTAAGCTAGACCAAGTATATAAAATACACTTATTATACTTCCTTATATACTAGCTACCTTAGCTATTAATATAACTTAGTTATACTTAATACCTTTAAGTATATTACTAGATATAACTTATAATTATTACTTAGACTATACCTAGCACTCTCTACTAATATAAACCCTATATAACTAGTTTATCCCTTAGGAAATATATAATTATTACATATTAATAGCTCTTATTTAGTAGTATATTATATACTCTAAGTAATACTATTACTATAGTACCTAATACTAGATCTCCTTCTACCCCTCGCAGTAAGCTACCTATCACCCCCTAATAAGGATAGCCCGCGACTAAACCAGAGGAACCTAATATCCTAATAGACATTGATAACGATAGCGAAGAATATATCGTCCCGGCCTCACACGAGGATAAGGTCCGCAAACTTAGAAATAAGTATAACCACCTAAGTATCTAGCATAATAACCTCCTAGACGGCGCATATAATAACGCTAGGATCACTTAGAAATAATTAGCCAGTATAGAGGCATTAATAAATGATATATAGGAATATTTCCGCTAAGCCATGGAATAGCAATAGTAGTAATACTAGCAAATAATTAACAAATAACAGAACCAGATCGACCGACTCACTATGCTCTAAGCTTAGCAAAATAACCTAGTATAATAGCAGGTTCACGATCTCGGCAACCTAACATTTAAATATACCGCCGCTAATACTACCTATAAAGATATTAGCGAAATCATTAAACCTAAGGACCTAGAACTATTTAATAGATAGGCTATATATATTAGGATATTCCTTATATCCCTTAGAGTATATTAATAATACTTTCCTACTAGGATAGCTAGTGCTAAAAGCAAGGTCTTATATGCTAATAGATACCTCATAGGTAATATACTTACTTAGTTTAAACCTAAGCTATATGACTTTCTTAGGAATAAACCCACCGAGGAAATATAATTCTTTTTTGCTAAATATAAAAACTTTAAAGAAATAATTAAATATAACTTTAGGATTATTAATAAAAAATAATAGGCTATATAAAAACTTAAGAACTTATAATAAATAAAGGCCGCCTTAACTTATATAGCTAAGTTTATATAAATTACCTTATTTTTTAACTAGGGAATAAGTGCCCTTTAGATTGCTTTCTATAAAGGACTTAAAGATAAGATTAAGGATAAACTCTATAAAATAAAAAAACCTAATAACCTCTAGGATTATATTAATATAATTATTAAGATTAATAACTAATAGTTTAAATAATATATAAAGAAATCTAATAAAAAATAAATTTAAGGTAATAAGAATAATATTAATTAATCTTAAAGGTAAGAATAGACTAGGGGTAATACCTCTTATAAAACCCACGCGGGACCTATAAAACTTAGAGTAGCCTAGAAAGATAATAAGGATATTAAATATTATTACTACTATAAGAAGGGCTATAGGGCTAATAAATACCAAAAGAAATAATAAGATATAAAAGAAGGGCGCTATTAACTAAAGCTATAATAGCCCCTCCTAGAAGGTAAGAAATAAATAAGACCTACCTAGGTAAATACTAAACCCTAGATGGCTATTTATATTATTAAAATACTTAGAATAGCTCGATAAGGATATAATAAAACTAGCATCTAATTAGATAAGCTAGAGATACTATATAGCTAAGTATACCTCTTAGAAAAATAAGTGAAAGGTAATTATATAATTAATAATATCACGAAGAAATAACTCTATAAATTAATTAAACCTTAAAAAACTAACCGCTTATATATTATAAAACATATGGGATAGAAACTACTCCTAGAGCTTAATAAGGAAAGATAATAACTAAGCAACCTAATATTATAGCATACTATCACCGTGACTAGACGCGCTAAACCTAAAATTAAAGAACCTATAATATCCCCTTTAGTATAATAACCCTTAAATAAATAAACTAACTTCTAAGAAGCCGCTATAGAAGGATTTAACTATAAGAAATAAATTATAAGATATAAAGAAAAGAAACAACTTCTAGTGCCCGCTATAGTCTACTAAAGGGACTACTAATAAGATAACCCCGCGCGGTATAACCATACCCTATGCCCCTGATACTAGATTAAGGCATTATGGGAATATAATGAAATCTATAAATAATAAAAAATAGACTAATATAGTAGATTACTACGTAATAATTAGATTATTAAAATAAGTAGTAATAATATTAATTAAACTAAGTTTAAGCATAAGGCCTAGAAACTATAGAGAGAACTACGCTAGGAGCGCTCTAGGAAGCCCTAGAAGAGTAATAAAGAACTATAAGAGGAAAAAAACTACCCCTAATTATATAATAAAAATAATAATAAGTATTAAAATAGCCTAAGGGAAAGGTATATCTAGATTATATAAGAATATATAGAAATATTAGATAAGTAAGAAATTTATATTTAAGCCTACTACTAGGAATTAGCTAAAAACCCTTAATATCTAGAAGTACCTTTTAATTTATGAGATAATATAAGGATATACCTAATATACTAGGAATATATTAGTATCTCTTAAATATTATATTAATACTATTAGTATAAAACCTACTAAGAGGAGAAATAAAGATAAAATTACTTTCTTATTTTATTATTATATTAACTAAATAATAAACCTTACTTATAATATAAAATAAAAGGGTATAAAGTAATATATTAATATGAATTTATTAATATTATAAATGCGTAATATTTTTTAAAACTCTATTATGCTACTTAGGAGAAAAAATAAATTACTTATAAGATTAAGAACTAATAGAAAATAATTAGCTAGGAAAATAAAGAAGACCTAGGAGCTAAATAAGAATAATAGCACTAGGACTAGCTATATAGCTAGAATGATATATATAATTATAACGCCTGCGTAAATAGCGAATATAAATTTAATTATACTAGCTATACTCTAGTAATATTAAAAAACTAGGTACCCTATTTAATATAGGGCGATAGGTAGATAAGCAAGGGAATATATTACCCTAGAAGGCCCTCTACTCTACTACCAGAGTATATAGGCGATAATGCCTAGAACTAAAAGTATAAGTTAAAGGAAAATAATTAAATACTTTAATAGATAGTAAAGCTAAGTAGAACTACTTTAACCTAATAATAGCAAATAGACTTAGGCTACTATAGAGGTATAAATAAACGCCTTACTTAGTTATTAACCTAGAAGGAACCCCTTTTGACTATAATAATAGTATTATTAATAGCGAGATTAATTACCTTAAAGTTTTTATTAAAAGAAAAAACTAAGGTATTTTATTTAATATTATACTAAATAAGTAATATAATCTTATACTTAGGTACCTATAGTTATAATAATTTAACTTATATTTTAATTAAAAGACTAGCTAAGTGCTCTTTTTTAATAATAAGATACCTTTTATAGTAAATAATAACTTAAAATATAATATAAGATCTTAAACTTTTACTAAAAGAAATAAAAAAATTAAGTAAAGATAAATATAAGATACCTCTCTACTTATAAAAATAAAATATAAATATTAAAGAGGATAAAAATAATAATAATAAAGGATAATTATATAAGTTATATAATATATATAATAAGCAAGTAAAACAGACAAGCGAGTAAAATAAAAATCCCTTAACTAATATTATCTCTATTTAATTAATTAATTCCTAACCACCCAGTATATCACAGTCAAATAAAGAAGCTAATATCCTTCTTACTCTTTAAGCCCTTTAAAATAACCTAAAATTATCTCTCTAATACGCCATAAAGATCTATAAAGTTAGTCCTATAATGCTATAGCGCCGGCAATAAGGCATTCTTTCTCTATATAATACTATACCAAAGTCACGGAAACTATCTGATTTAAAGGAATAGATCATTATTTAGTTCATTCTCGACCTAGATTCGCGAGGATTTCCCCCGCGACTACGTGGTATTAAAGAAATAGCTAATTAATTACTCATTAACTACGACGCGCCACCTATCGGCAAGCGCTAAGCTTCTAACTTTATTAAGCGATACTAAGAGCTTAAGATATATTTTTTTTATAAATATAATTATTAGAGAGCTAAATGCGAAGATCTAGCTATTATTTGCGATTAATTTAAGCTTATAGAGAATATAATCGCGAAATATAATATTACCCTAGGTAATATCTATAACTTTAATAAGACTAGCTTTATAATAGGCCTAATTCAGAGCGAAATAGTTATTATAGGCTTAGAAAGGCGTAGAAGACTGAAATTAGTATAGCCTGGAGACCAGGAATGGGTTACAGTCATTCAGGCGATCAATGCGGAAGGCCGGGCTATCCAGCCGTTCATCGTGGTTACGGGCCAATATCACCTCGCCAATTAGTACCAAGAAAGCAACCTCCCGGGCGATTAGGCTATTGCGACGTCTGAAAATGGCTAGACCGATAACGAGATAGGTCTCGAGTGGCTAAAGCACTTCAATCGGCACATAACCAACCGATCAACTAGTCCCTATCGTCTTTTAATCCTCGATAGGCATAAAAGCCACCACTTGGCCGACTTTGAGATATATTACGAGGAGAACAATATTATCACGCTTTATATACTACCTTATTTATCTCATCTGCTTTAGCCTCTTAACGTCGGGTGCTTTGGGCTACTTAAAAAGGCTTACGGTCAAGAAATAAAGCATCTAATTAGATACTCTATAACCCACGTTTTAAAGACTAAGTTCTTTCTGGCCTTTTATACCGCATATTAAGCCACTATGATAAAAAGAAATATTAAGAGAGGTTTTAAAGGAGCCGGGCTTATTCCTCTTGACCCGGAAAGTATAGTCTCAAAGCTTAATATGCAGCTATAGACTCTAACGCCGGTTAAGGAGGAGGCTAGCCCCTCTAACCCTTAGGTCTTAAAGACCCCAAAGACCGTCCTTAAGGCCAGGTCTTAGTCTAAATACCTTAAAAGATAAATCAGAAGGCATTAAAGTAGCTCCCTTAAGTTAATTCTAGAAGCCCTAAAGTCTCTTTTAAAAGGAATAAAGGCAATAATATATAAGAATGCCTTATTAAGGTCTAAGGTCTAAGACCTTTAATAGGCGAATGAGATACTAAGCCGGCGGCGGAGGGCAAAAAGGACCCGCCTATAGAAAAGAGGTAAGATAACTCTGGATAAAGGAAGGTAGGCAATTAATTAAATGGATGTTAATGCGTAGGTAGTGGCTAAATCATCGCGGAGTGGTGGTCAAGGGAGGTCGGCGCGACCGGGGGTTTGGCATTATAGTATCTACGGCAAGCCTGGCCATAATGCAAGGACCTATTAGGTAGTGATTGAGACGTCTGGGGAAGAGTATAGCGATAAGTTTTAATTAATTAGATAGTTTATTATATTTTTATAGCGATTTTTATTTTAAAGGTTAAAGAAAGTATTTTACTTACTTATTTATTTTACTTACTTATTATATATATTAATATAGAAAGGATATATTAGGGAAAGTAAGTTATTTATTAGATATCTTATTATATTTATTCTAAAGAAAAATAAAAAGCTCTAGCTTTATATTAACTTTAAGATACTTAATACTATTATAATTAAAGATTATATACTATTACTTCTTATTAATAAATTAAAGGATTGGCTTTTTAATATAAAGTATTTTATAATACTTAACCTTAAAGGAGCTTATAACCTTATTTAAATTAAAAAAAGATATAAATAGAAAACTGCTTTTTATACTAAGTATAAATTATTTAAGTACCTTATTATGCCCTTTAGACTTATTAATATACCTATAGTATTTTAATAAATAATTAATAATATACTATGAGAATATCTAAATATATTTATTATATATTACCTAGATAATATCCTTATCTTCTCTAAAATAAAAGAAAAATATATAAAATATATCTATAAGGTACTATAAATACTATAAGATGCTAAGTTATTAATAGAGCCTAAGAAAAGTAAATTCTATGCCTTAGAAGTGGAATTCCTTAGATATATTATCTCCTATAATAAGATATACATAGACCCTAAGAAGGTCTTAGCGGTAAAAGACTAAAAAGAACTAATTAATATCAAAGAAGTATAAGCTTTCCTTAGATTTACTAATTACTATTATAAATTCCTTAAAGCTTTTAGATAGATAGCTATACTATTAATAAAACTTATAAAGAAAGATAAGACCTTTGTATTTAGAAATAAGGCCAAGGATGCCTTTAATAAGATTAAAAAACTCATTTTAAGCGAACTAGTACTTAAGATATTTAACTTATCTCAACTAATTAAACTTAAAACCGATGCCTTAGACTTCACCCTAGGCGCCTAAATTAGGCAATAAGATAATAAAGGATTCTTATACCTAATTGCATTCTACTCTTATAAGTTATATAGAGTAAAACTAAACTACCTTATTTATAATAAAGAATTCCTTATAATTATTAATACCTTTAAAGAATTTAGGTATTATCTCTTAAGAAGCTAATACTAAATTAAGGTATATATAGATTATAAGAATATTACTTACTTCGCGAAAATATAAGAACTTAGTAGATAATAACTCTAATATATTAAATACCTCTTAGAATTTAATTATATTATTATCTATATTAAAAGAATAAAGAATAGTAGAGTTAATGCTATTAGTTAATGCCTTGACCTAGATATAAGAAAAACTAAGATAAAGAAATAACTCTTATAATTTATATAAGAAAGATACCTTATATAATAAATCATCGTGATAACCTATATAATAAAATAGGGTAATTTATTATTTATAAAGATCCTAGAGTATAACTAATACCTCTTAAATAATAAAAAGATAAATAAGTAATAAATACTAAAGGAATTATAATATAACCTTATACGCGAAATATATAGCTACCTATTATATAAGCACTAAGGAATTAATAAAACCCTAGAATAAGTTAAAATAATATTTATTTTTCCTAATATAAAGAAAATTATTTTAACTATTACTAATTAATATAACCTCTACGCAAAGACTAAGGCATAATACTATAAACTATATAGAAAGCTATAACTACTCCTAGTTATATAATAACTATAAGACTTAATTACTATGGATTTTATTACTAAACTACCCCTATTAGAAGAACTAGCTATTAGAAACTTCTATAATATATATAATAAGCGAGTGCACTAGATAAGCGAGTGCACTAAAAATCCCTTATCTAATATCATCACCATTTAATTAATTAATTCCTCATAACTAGAGATATCTCAATTAAATAAAGAAGCTAGATTACTTCTTATACTTTAGGCCCTTTAAAATAACCCAGATTTAAAACTATAATAAACTACAAGGCTTTACCAGGTTAACTACTATGCCTTACGTCATCGGCACAATGGCATACAATCTCAACGCGATACTATCCCGAAATCACGCAAACTATTAGATCTAGAGAAATAAATTATTATTTAGTTTATTCTTAACCTAGATTCGCGAGGATTTCCCCCCTGGCTATATGGTATAAAAGAAATAGCTAATTAATTGCTTGCCGACCGCGATGCATCACTAGTTGGCATGCGCTAGGCTTTAAACTTCGTTAAGCGATACCTAGACCTTAAGACGCGTTTTTTTCGCAAATATAACTACTAAAGAGCTAAGTGCAAAGATCTAACTATTATCCGCGATTAGTTTCAGCTTATGGCGAATATAATCGCGAAGTATAGCATCTAATTAGATAATATCTATAATATTAATAAGACTAGCTTTCTTATAGGCATAATTATAAGCGGAATGGTCATCATAGGCACAGAAAGGCATGAAAAGCCAAAAGCAGTGCAGCCTAGAAACCGAGAATGGATTATAGTTATTTAGGCGATTAATGCGGAAGGCTGGCCGATCCCGCCGTTTATTATCGGTGCGGGCCAATATCATCTCGCCAACTAGTACCGAGAAAGCAACCTCCCGGGCGATTAAGCTATTACGACGACCTAAAATAGCTAGACTAATAATAAGACTAGTCTTAAGTAGCTTAAGCACTTTAACCGGTGCATAACTAATTAATTAATTAGTATCTATTATCTCTTAATCCTCGATAGCTATAAAAGTTATTACTTTATTAAATTTAAGAGATATTATAAGGAGAATAAAATTATTAGGCTTTATATGCTACCTTATTCCTTTTATTTATTTTAGCCCCTTAATGTTGGGTGCTTTAGCGTGCTTAAGAGTGCTTATAGTTAAGAAATAAAGCATCTAATCAGATACTTTATAACCCATGTTTCAAAGACTAAGTTCTTTCTGGCCTTCTACGCCGCATTTTAAGCCACTATAATAGAACGAAATATCAAGGGGGCTTTTAGAGGAGCTAGGCTTATTCCTCTTAATGCGGAAAATGTGATCTCAAAGCTTAATATATAGCTATGTACGCCAATGCCGGTTGAGGAGGCAGCTAAACCGTTGACCCCTTGGGCCTTAAGGACCCCAAAGACCGTGCTTAAGGCTAGATCTTAGTCTGAATACCTTGAAAGACGAATTAGAAGGCATCAGAGTAGCTCCCCAGAGTCAATTTTAGAAGCTCTATAGTCTCTTGCAAAGGGGACAAAGGCAGTTATGCATCGGGTAGCCTTATTAACCGCTAAGAATAAAGACCTTCGAGAGGCAAATGAGATACTAAGCCGGCGCCGGAGGGCAAAAAGAACCCGACTATAGAAAAGAGGGGTAATAACGGTAGAGGAAGGAAGGCAAGCAATTGATCAGATGGATGTTGATGCGTAGGTAGTGGCTAAATCGTCGAGAAGTGGTGGTTAAGGGAGGTCGGCGTGATTAGGTGTTTGGCGTTGTGGTGTCTGCGGTAAGCCTGGCTATAATGTAAGGACTTATTAGGTAGTAATTAAGATATTAGGGGAAGAGTATAGCTAGTAGTTTTAATTAATTAAATGGTTTATAGTGTTTTTATAGTGATTTTTATCTTTAAGGTAGAGATTTTTAATATACTTGCTTATTTAGTGCACTCGCTTATTATATATATTAATAATATTCTTATTATTATAAATAGATTTATGAAATTTTCTTATTTTATACCCTATAAAGAATTAATAATAGTAAAAAAATTTACTTATTTCTTTTATTTTTATATTATTAAAATATATAAAATACTACTTGAGATTATTATAAACTAAGGACTACTATTCGCATTAAAATTCTAATAGAGCCTTATAAGATATTTAGGAATTAACTATAAACTCTCCACCGCTTACTATAAGGAGACTAATAGATAAATAAAACGCATAAACTAAATACTAGAATAATACCTTTATTGCTATATTAACTATAAATAAACTAATTAGGTTAAAAAGCTACTAGCTGCTTAGCTAGCCTATAATATAGTAACTAATAAAAGCACTAAGGTTATATTAATATATATTAATTTTAGATTTATACTAGATATTTACTAATAATCCCGAGACGCTATTATTAACCCTAAGGCAATTCTTACTAATAACTAATTATAAAACCTATATAAAGAAATAAAAATAAAACTTAAATTTATTAAAAATAAAATAATAATATATACTAATAAAAAAAAATTAAGGGATTAATCCTCTTAGAGAGAAATATAATTTATCTTATAATAAAAAATATTAAAACTAAATAATAAAATAAAAAACTTAACTATAAATATATTAGATTATATAAAATTAAGTAAAAAATCTTAAAATATAATTATAAACTAGACTTACTACTTAAGGTTAAGCTTTATTTAATTTTTTATATTTTATTACTTAAATTAATATAAGATACTATCTAGGTAAAAATAAATAAAGAACTAGATATAAAAGTTAATAGACTAAAAGAATATATTATAAAAGCTATCCTTAATATAAATAAAATTAATAATAAAATAATATACTTTATTAAATAAAAGGATTACCTAGACTTAGAAAATATATAAAAACCCCTAGAATACCTTATTAGTATATAGTAATTATTAAAGAATTTTTATTAATAATAATAGGCATAAAGAGGTCATCCTAATTAATAATATCTATAGTACTAACTAGCTACGCTTTAGCTACTATAAAAGATTTTATATTCTCTATAGCCTCTAACTTATCTAGTATCTTAATATTCCGATAAAGCATCTCTGCCTTATACTTAATTAGCTAACGCTTCTAATAATAAAGATATATTAAATAATTAAGCCATTTATTCACTTACTACTATAAGGAAATTAACTCCGACTCCGCTACCTCTTCCTCTTACTCTAAATAATATTTTTCTTATACTAAGCGATTAGCTACCTTAGAAGTTAGAAAATACCGCAAGGAAGAATAAAAAAAATATACTAGAAAGAAGAGTAATACCATAGCTATTATACTTCTAACCACATTGAGTATACTAGGCATAATACTTATAACCCTCTTTTGCCTAGTATTTTAGCTATCGCGGTTTATAATAACTATAAGGTATAATTAAAAAACTAGTATTTTTAATAAGAAGGGCTTAGGCCTTTTAGTTACGCGTGGCCTTAGAGTCTAATATAATATTAGTAGGAAAGGAGGAATAAGTATAAAACTAAGTTATATACCTTGGGATATAGCCGCAGAAAGTGGTCTTAAGGACAAAACCAATAGAGAGGGGATATTATATCACGGCACTAGTTATAACAAGCGCCGGAGTCACATATAGCCCACCATAACCGGCGAGTACCCTGCGACTTACACTACTAATAGTACGTACTATAAGCCTCAAGGTAGGACTTACGATCTAGATTACGACTCACCGTGAGCCTCAACTCACAAATCATAAGCTAGACTAAGTATATAAAACATACTCATTATACTTCCTTATATATTAGCTACCTTAGCTATTAATATAACTTAGTTACACTTAATACCTTTAAGCATATTACTAGACGTAACTTATAATTATTGCTTAGACTACGCCTAGCACTCTCTGCTAATATAAACCCTGCATAACCGGTTTATCCCTTGGGAAACACACGATCGTCACACTAGCCCGTACCTATAATAAACAGCGGGATTATTTAACCTTTTGTATTAATCGCATAAATTATAATAATCTATTCTTAGTTTTTAGGCTAAATTAATTTTAATCTTTTATATCTTTCTCTACTTATAATAACTATTCTACTTATAATAATACTTATTATAAAGCTAATCTTATTAAAGTTATAGATATTAGTAAAAGTAATATTATATTTTATAATTATATTCTTTATAAGCTTAAACTAATTATAAATAATAATTAGATCTTTATATTTAGCTTTTTAATAGTTATATCTATAAAAAAAAAGGTCTTAAGCTCTTTATATTACTTAATAAAGTTAGAGGCCTAGCGCTTACTAATAGGTAGCGCGTCATAGTTAATAAGTAATTAATTAGCTATTTCTTTAATACTATAACGTACTTGATAAGCATGTGTCTCAGATAAGCATGTGTCTCAAGTATACTGTGCACTAAAAGTACAGATTTCTAAGCTTAATAAAAATAGCTTTAAGATAGCTACAAACTTAAAAAAAGCTGTTTTAGGTATTTAACTATTATATTAACTATATATAATTTTAATAGACTTTTAGAAAAGCTTCTTTATAGAGAAATAGCTTATTACACAGTGTAAATAGACTTTTTAAATACTAGCTTACTAAGATTTTTCTAAAAATATATAAAAATTATTATAAGTAGCTTATTATATAAAATAACTAAAGTTTTAATTCTAGCTATTTTAGGCTTAGCTTGGTTTTATAAGAGCTTTTTTAAAATTGCGATTTAAGGTGTAAATATTAATGGGACATATGCTTGTCTGGGACATAAGCTTATCATACACGTTAGAGTTATAAGGGAAATCCTTATAAATCTAGGTCAAAAATAAACTAAATAATAATCTATTCCTCTAGATTAAATAGTTTATATAATTTAGGGATTTAATCGCAATGCATAGATATATTATATTACCGGCGATAAAGTATAATATAAGAGACTTTATAGGTTTTCGCGGCATATTAAAAACTTAATTTAGGGTTATTCTAATAGGCCTAAAGTGCAAGAAGAATATTAGACTCTTAATTTAACCGTGGCATTTTAGGTAGTTGAGAATAACTCGATCAAATAGAAATATAGTAGGGTGAGGGATTTTTGATCCGCATGCTTGTCTGATCCGCATGCTTATTATGCACGTTACTATACGTAGCTGGCAAGGGTTACACTTAGGACTTGGGAGATGGCACAACACTGTAATATTGAAGTTTTTTGACTACCTCTCTCAGTACCACTACATTCATGACTTTGGCAAGTAGACCATCCCGCTGTAACCTCACTGATCCTCTTAGATTAAGATGGAGATGGCAGTCGTTGATGGCTCCAGGACCGGGTACTCGACATTTCCCTTGGTCTGAGCCAGCGAAATGATCTGGAAAATCTCAGAAAGATCATTTAGACGACTGTAGAGGGTCTTGGCCGCGTCCTTGATGGCAGCAGCGTTGAACTCTGGGTTGTCCCCGATGTTTCGGGCCTTGTTGACGTTGTACAGCGACTTGGCGTACGTGAGGAGGTTGTACCGGTCATCGACCTTGAAGCTCAGCAGCTCGGGGAGCTGGGCCGCCAGAAGCCAGTCCTTCCACTTGGGACCTTCGGTGCCGATGGGGAGGGCCTTGGTGAGATCTGCCTCCGTGTAGCCCTGGAGGGTCTGGAGGTCACCGGGCAGGGCGGTGCAGAGCGCCGGAGGCTTGGCGGGGACGAAGCTGTAGTAGTAGTCCTGGAGATAGTTGACAGCGGTGTGCTGGGGAGACGCGATGTGGATGCACATGGTGACAGCGTCGATGAGCTCGTCAACAGTCTTGATAGTGGGGAACGAGGTGACTTGACCACCGTTCTGGCTCTGGATCTCCTGGCACCAGGGAAGAATGTACTTGTCGTTCTTCACGTCGGCGTCACACTTGTACTTAGTCTCAAGCACCGACTGGACGAACTCGCGAATGACGCCCCAGAGCAGGTACATGTCATAGGCGTACGGGTAGTTGCGGTACTTCTCGTACTTCTCCTTCTCAATGTCGAAGCCGCGCTTCTTGAGGTCGTTAGGGATGTACTTGTCCACAAAGTTGAAGTTCTTGTATGAGTAGTCGACGAGCTTGAAGGCTCGGTACTTGGACTTGTCGGGGTCCACGGGGTTCCACGTGGGGCCAAAGCCCGAGATTCTGGCGATGACGGCTGGGACCAGGAGTGTGCGGGCGGCAGAGTTGAGGGCTAGGGTTCTGAACCAGTGAGGGCTGAGGACCTCGTAGAGGAGATGGCCCTCGGGAATGGTTCGGTTGGTGGCGACGATGATGGCCTCCTCAACCATGTGCGTGTCGACGAGATGAGTAGCAATCTCGTGTCTAGCCCAGTCGGCAGTCTGGGCGCAGGTCTTGGCGTATCGCCATGGCCAGTCCTCCTTCTCGTCGACGTTGTTGTCATCGGGGGTCAGTCTCTTGTTGAAGATGGTGACAGACTTGTCGAGAGAGCCCTTGTAGTCGATGGTGATGGCAAGTGGGTGAAGCCTTCCGTCCTCGTGCAACTGGAAGATGACAATCGGAGCACAAGCGTATCGCTCTGCCTTTCCGATGGGTACGTTCTGCTCGTTGAGGATGGGGACAACGTTGATAAAGGTCTCTTCATCCTTGAGACCCGTGGCCTTTCGGAAGTACGAGTAATCCTGAATGAGAATGTCCTTGCCGCTCGACAAGATCTTCTTGATACCATCAGCGCCCTGCTTTTCAGCTTGGGAAATGTACTCCTGGATCTTGTCCTTGGGAGCGGTCTCGATGGTTGAAGGGTTGACACCACTCAAGTGCTGCTGAGCAAATCGGGCATCCGAGTACCAATCCTGGTGCTCACCGATGTTGCGGCCCTTCATGATGTCGGTGGCCGGGCTCTGGTGATCTCGGTTCCACTGCTCGCAGTCGGCGAGAGTTGGGCCAGCGTACGGCGTGCCCTCGGCCTCGATCTCCTTGGGGATGAGGAAGCCGACGGCCTTTGCAATGTTTCTCACGAATTGCGTCTTGTTGTAGTCAAAGATCTTGCCGACACCCTCACTCCTGGGCTGTTCCTCTGGGTTGTTGGTCTGGTCATCCTTCTCATCATCAGGGAGGTCCTTAAGATGAGGAGGGTAACCGTCGGATCCATCAGTCCACTGGTAGATCTGCTGCTTGGTCGTGAGATCTCTCTCAATGGGGAAGATGGGCTCAAAGCCTCGGGCATCATAGTGAGCCGCAGCACTCAAGCTCGGTTAGCTAGGCTCTGTCGATGACGGTGCTGAGGATCAACATACGCTTCTTCAATGATCTTGTACATCTCGGTCATGGCAAGCTGCGTGCCCTTGAAGGTTCCCTTCTTGATACCTTCATTGGCAACGAGACCGCCCTTGAGAACACCCTGCTTGGTGGTCTCGAGGGCAATGCCAATTCGCAAGAGCTCGTTCATGAACACACCCTTGTCAAAGACCTGCAGGTCTTCCTTCTCGACATCGTTCCTCACCTTGCCCTTGAGGATCTTGTCCAACTGGGAGCGAGGTGGGAGGGGCTTGTGGACGGCGGCAGACATGGTGAAGGAGCAGTATTGGTTGATAGAATGAGGGAGAAGGTATGGTGAGGATGTAGAGAGAGCGTGATGAGGAGTCGAAAGTCTAGACATTTGTAGTCGTTATATACTACTCATTCACCTTGCCACTCGTCTCCCAGCTGGACTGTGGACATTGTGGGTATCATCACGACCTTCCTCAACCGACGGCTGTGACGGTCGCACAACGCTGTATGTTGAGCTCCGGTCTCGTCTCAGTAGCAGTAGCCAAGCAAGTCTGGATTCTTTGATCCGCGACAACAACAAAAAAAGGCCCAGGAAACACGCGGCTTCTAATGCAGACATGCCTTCGGCTCTGCACGTCGTCCGCTTCCCCGCCAGACAGCCAGCCACTTGAAGATGCACCCAGCTTAATCTGGCGGGAATCCGCTCGCTGCAGGATAACACATGAAGATGAACAAGGTCCATCCTGAAGTCGTAGTGCGGCTGAAATGGACCTGTACAACATTGTCTGTCTCATCGTTGGTTCGTCGCCCTGTACACGCGTTTTGTGGAGGTGACTGCCGCAATGGTGACATGCCCTTGTGCGGGGAAACAGCCAAGGAACTGACGTGAGCGAATTCGAGAGGCGCATTTGGTCATCTTTTGCCATACATTGTGAATGTGGCTGGCTGTTGACCCTGGCCTAGCCTAGCAATGTCTCAGTGAACACGCTCCACCAAACACTAGGGCAGCGGGTAGTGCCGCACCGGACGGCCGTTAGTTGGCATTAGTCGTCTCAACAGTCTCAGTTGAGTTGAGGAACTGATAAGTCTTCAGAGACGAGGCCTTCTTCTGCTGCAGGCCCCATCATGCTTGACCGGTCTTGGTATCTCGTCCGAAGACAAACAAACTATTGCCAATAACGCTGCATTCCAACCCAAGAGGAGACATGCCCGCAAGGTAACAGCCGGTCTTCACATTCCACACCACACTCGATGCGTGTGTCGGTGCGCCTAAGCCGCCACAACGGTATCACACCCGTTGGCGGTGACTTACGTGAGGCTCTAGACCTCGACCTCTGGACCTGTTAGCGCTCGCGCAATGGAAACCTGCCTTTTCACAAGCTTGCAAGTTTGCTTCTTGGCGAAAGCCTTGCCGCACCCTATAGACCATTCCCCAATCACGGCAGTCGATATGGTCAGCGTGCCTTGAACTCGTCTTCTGCCTGTTTCAGCTCGTGCTCGTATTTTCAAGTCCCCCCTGTAATACAGCGCCAACCACATCTGATGTCACTGTTGCACAACCTACTCAGCCCCGAGATTGACACATTCGTACCACGCACCATATCACACCGCTAGTATCCATCGACAGCCACGAGATTCGAAGCTTGCAGTGACGTGCATTGAGGTCGGAGCTGTTTTTCCTTCTGCAGCATCGGTCAGGACAATGGGCTGGTCGAGAATATATCCCCTCACGCTATGTTTCTGCAAGGGAGAAAAGAGTCTCTTTGCGTGGGCAGTTGAGATAGTCGTCTTGATAGTTGAAAGAGCAGATGGGAGGCTGTGCACCGGAGCTAGCGAATGGCTAACAGAAGCCCGTGATCGCCGATATGCATCGGAATGGCTGGCTGTCTCTTGGCGGCGACCACTCTAGAACCGCTTACTCTCTGATAAGGCAAAATGTGATGGAACCTTGAGGAATGTCGTGCTCGATTGTGTTCTCACCTGGGCAATCTCACTGCGTCAGCCTCGACTTGATAAAGTCGTCTTGTTCTTCCATAATTCACAAACTGTTCAAACTATTCCTACCTACCAAGCACTCATTTTGACCGAGTCTAGTCCCTCGCAATGTCTTCCACTCAAGATGCCCCCTCCAACGGTAGTGCAGATGGCACAACAAAGGGCAGACTCCCAAAGGACTTGGTGAATGCCATGCAGGCGATTTTCGGCAAGCATCCTGGCTATCGCACCAGTATGTACCTCAGAACCTTTGATGTTGATCTCGGTCTCACTCCTGTACGCAGCTCATGCCAAGGGTCTTCTTGTTGAGGGTAAATTCACACCAACCAAGGAGGCCAAGACACTTTCCATTGCTCCTCACTTCAACAACCCCTCAACCCCTGTCGTCGCTCGCTTTTCTGTCGGTGGTGGTATCCCTCACATTGCCGACGTGGACAACGGCGCCACCCCTAAGGGTATCGCTGTCCGTTTTCAGGTTGACTGTGACACTTACACCGACCTGATCGCCCACACCTTCAATGGATTCGCCACCAACGACGGTGAGGGCTTCTTGGCCTTCCTGAAGCTCTTTGGGGCTGTTGGACAGGCCGAAGCCGCGCTCAAGAAGGCCCTCGAGGAGGGCCGTGATGCTACCAAGGAGAAGGAGATCCTGAAGCAGGTTGGGGCTGCGTTCAATGCCTTTCTCGGTCAGCCTGGCCACGAATCCGCCAGGGAATTCGTGTCGGCCGAGAAGCCAAACCCCCACAACTATGGTACTATCACGTACTACGAACCCAACACACACGTCCTGACCAACAAGGACGGCAAGGTCACCAACGTGCGGTATCGCCTCATTCCCGCAGACGGGGACCATCTCTACCCCCAGAAGACAGACGAGGACAAGAAGTTCCTGGAGAACCTTCCAAAGAGCTACCTGGAGGATGACTTGCATCAACGATTCCCGGGCAAGCCCATCGTCTTCACGATCCAGGCACATATCGCAGACCCCCACGACGTTCTGGACGATGCCACAAAGCCATACAAGAGCACCACCTTCGTTCCTGTTGGTAAGCTCGAGATCAACAAGGTCTCGGATGACAACGCCGCCAGACAGCAACAGATCGCATTCAGTCCGGTTCCGGAGAGGGGCGGTGTCAAGGGTATCACATCGTCCAAGGATCCGCTCATCTCTGCACGAAAGGGCGTCTACTACATCAGCGCTGATCAGCGAAGACATGAGAAGCAGGTTGAGTAAGATTATGTTTAGTACGTCCTAGCTAGTGAACAAGAAATGATTCTCAAGAATGCGTCTGAGTGTATCAATGTTTTGTCCGAGGTTGAAAACTGGCTGGGTATGAGATGGCAGGTGAAATCGCATTCGGCAATAATTATCCAGCCGAACTCATGTTTTAGCACGAGTCGAAGCAAGCTAGACCGTTCGGTAAGTGTATGGGATCATTGTCATTCGCGAAGTGAGGGTCAGTGTCCCCGCAGATGGTCAGTTTCTCCGCATCGCCATCCTTGATATTGCGGGGTGACGATGTTACCTCGGTCTCGGACATCCAGGATAAAAGGTTAGATCGACTCATTTGTTCTGGGGTTGGGTAAATATTTAGCAGAAATTAAACTGACCCCGGATTTCGACTGCCTAGCTAGACGTTAAAATGGCGCTGTGTTCGTCCGTCGCCTTACTGATCGACCAAGACATACAGGCTCGCAACTACTGCCATCACCATGAAGTCTCTGGCTTTCGGTGTCTTTGTCCTAGCCCAGTCGCTGGCACAAGTTGCGGCTGGTCCCTTTCATAAGCCCCATAGCACAACGCCTGTGGCCACCATCAAGAATGGAAGCTATCAAGGAGCTCATTCTCCAGAGTATGACCAAGACTTCTTCCTTGGCATCCCTTATGCCCAAGCACCGGTTGGCGATCTTAGATTCCGCAATCCTAGGTCCTATCATGAAACTTGGAAGGGGAACCGTGATGCTTTGAAGTACTCGCCTGCTTGTGTCGGTTATGGAGTAAGTTATTGGGACCTATTCCGGCTACATCATACTGATATCTCTAGCCCTCGCAAATTGGTTATAATACAAGTGAGGTGAGTTTAAAACCCATAGCCGGGAGAACTGATGACTAAATTTAAGGTAGGATTGTCTTTACTTGAATGTCATTCGACCTTCAGGATACGAAAAGAAGCAGCTCCCCGTGGCTGTCTGGATCCATGGCGGAGGCTACGTCCAGGGCAGTGGTGTCGACCTCCGATACAACCTGTCTTTCATCGTGAAGCAATCTGTGAAGATTGGACACCCGATTGTTGCAGTCAGCATCAACTATCGCCTCAGTGCCTGGGGTTTCCTTAACTCGGCCGAGTTCTTCCAGCAGGGCGACTCCAACATGGGCCTGCGCGACCAGAGACTCTCCCTTCGCTGGATTCATGAAAACATTGCTGCATTCGGCGGTGACCCATCCAAGGTTACGATTTGGGGCCAGAGCGCCGGTGCTGCATCTGTAGGAGCGCAGATTCTGGCTTACAATGGCCGAGATGATGGCTTGTTCCGTGCCGCCATTATGGAAAGTGGAACTCCGTTGGCACTTAGTTCCCAGACGATTCTGGCCGAGGCCTCATACAAGCTACTTCTGGAAAAGACCGGCTGCGATACCGTCAAATGTTTACGGGGTCTTCCCTTCAAGGACTTGAATGCCGTGCTCAACACCACAGCTCTTTCTGGTGGATGGACGCCCAAGATTGATGGCGACTTTGTGGTCCGTCACTCATCTAAACAACTCGCTGACGGGCATTTCGTGAAGGTCCCAATCATCGTTGGGGCTAACACAGATGAAGGAACCAGCTTTTCACCAAAAGGCATCAATACTACGGACGAGTTCCAGAAGGCAATCGAGAACTCATCTCCCCCAATCAGCAAAAGTTTTGCACAGAAGATTCTGAAAGCATACCCTGAGAAGAGCCGGGATCAGATCTTACCCAACCTCGCCGCCGACTGGATCCCCCCGGCGTCAAATGGCAAGCAGTATCGGAGAACCGCCACATACTACGGGGACGTCATGATGGTAGCCCCGCGTCGACTGGCAGCCGAGACTTGGGCAAAACACAACTTGCCAGTCTACTCTTTTCGATTTAACGCCATTCCGTCTTGGGCAACCTACCTAGATGGAGCCACACATTTTGTTGAAGTGGCTTTTGCCATGCTCAATCTTGAGGGCACAGGCTACCCTCCAGTTCGCACCCCGCCGTTTCAAGGGCTTGCCAAGTCATATAGAGAACTTTCGCGGTTGATGGCAAGCGACTGGATCAAGTTTGTTGCGACTGGTAACCCCAACGGTTGGAAAGGGCGGGAGAAGGCCGTCCCCAGTTTGGGCAAGCCTATTCCCCAGTGGCCCATATACCAAGAGGCCAAGGGTCATGTTGCCCCAAGAAACTTTCTCTATGAAGGAAACGTGACCAACACAGTTGAGAGTGACACGTGGAGGAGTAAGGGTATTGCGCTTTTAAACTCGGCCAACTTTGAGGTTTACGACCGTTAAATAAGCTGCGGCGTGAGCCTTTCTGCTCAGGTTGAGGGAGATAATAGTTTATTTATTATATATAGGCGATGTAAATACCTAAGACTTTCACCTATCTTATTCTGCTATTTAGAGTGAGGCCTTTATAGATAGTAAGAATAATGGGGTAATCCAAGCCCCTACATGTCCTGTTTCAAGACTAAGCCAGAATTAGTATCGCCGACGGGCCAACGCAAAGTGTGGCTATTTAAGGACTTGAGAAGTAGGAGGTTGCTCTCTCACTAGCATCGACTACGGATTAAACCTCTCTCGATAATGGCCTTCTTCTCCCCAGACGACGAGTTTCCTCCGGTTCCCAGTACTTGCCATGGAGAAACCATATCAACACCTTTGCTTTTCAACCTCACAGGCAAGACAGCCCTCGTCACGGGCGGTAATGGCGGGATTGGGAGTGGAATGGCCAGAGGTCTGGCCGAAGCTGGAGCCGACATAATTATAATCCAGATCCCCGGTGAGGTCTCGCCAGTTGCCGAGCAGCTTAGGGCAGACACAGGGCGACGGGTGGATGTGTATGAATGCGATCTAGCCAGGTCGGACGCGATCCGCAAGACACTTGACGGCATTTTGAATCGTGACCAGCGCTCGGTTGACATTTTATGCAATGTTGCAGGGATCAGTGGTGGCTTCGTACCGGTGCTCACAGAGACTGACGTCCATCGCGAGTTGGTGAGTAATCCTGACGATAGCAGTGCCGATCAGCTCTAAGCAGCACTAATGTCGAGATTTCAGGTTGTTCAAATTCACTATCACGCTGTATACGTACTGTCGCAGCTGGTTGGACGGCACATGGCTGAACGTGGGCAAGGGGGCAAGATTATCAACGTTTCTTCGATCGCAGCCGAGAGGGCCATGACGAGATTCTCAGTATATGGCCCTGTTAAGGCGGCAGTAGGACAGCTAACGAACTCGCTAGCAAACGAGCTAGCAATCTACAACATCCAAGCCAATGTGCTCTGTCCTGGGTAAGTCTCCATCCCGAGTGGAAGGGTTTTACTGGTGACCCTCAAGACTGACCAGAACGACCAGTTGGATACACACTCCCATGTCTGACCGTAGCTTTGGAGATGAGGAAGCAAGCACTAGGATACTCAAGACAATCCCTGCCGGAAGATGGGGCAAGCCCAGCGATTTCAAGGGGGTCACAGTGTTTCTAGCCAGTGCTGCGAGCGACTATGTGACGGGTGCTAGAATCCATGTGAGTGGTGGAACTCATGGAATGTAAATGTTTGATGTTGCTTTTGAACTTCATGCACCTCTATTAGTTTTTGAATAACTGCCCGAACCATGTCTTTAGGTCATCCTGCATCCCTTGCCGCCACCTCTTAGCTGAAGGAAGCGTTGGTAGGGACATGAACGCATGGGGAACTCCTGGGTAAACGTGCAAGGTGGTTTGAACCCTGAAAAGCCAACCGAGTCAGCATTATGGCTCATACTATTTCGTCTTTTTATCTTCTGGCTGGCCGATGTGACTTACCCAGCTGTCTGCATCTTTTCCTCCAGCAGAAGCCCTTCATCGCGGAGTGGATCAAGCCCGGCGATATGAAACGATACCGGACATAAGCTAACAAAGTTAGACATAGGTCGTAGTAGCGGCGAAAACGATGGATCTGTGGGATCCGGGCGGTAAAGATCAATGAGGTTTCGGAGTTTCTGGACGTTGATAAACGCTGCATCTTTGTACAGCTCAAGGGAGCTCTGTCCACCTTTAAGAAGCTCGGCTGGGAAGTGATCCGGATGAACGGTAGATGGAGTGCCAAGAACGAGCCCCTTGACGCTGGGAAGAGAATCATCTCTCAGAGCTCGCAGAGCTACAGAGATTGCGAGGTTGGCACCCGCACTGACACCCCCGACGAATATCTTTTCCGGGTCGATGCCGTACTCAGGTCCTTTCTGCGCAGCCCATTGGAACGCTGTCCAGCTGTCATCGACGGGAGCAGGAAATTTCCAGTCAGGAGTATGTCGATAGTTGATATTCAGAACTGAAAAACCAGTGTTCAGTGCGATTTGCCGACAATGAGGGTCTTCCGTCTCTAGGCTTCCGAAATGGTATCCACCGCCGTGGAAAGATATATAGAGGGCTGGGCTCTCATGGTAGCTGCCCGAGTCCTCTTTGAAGGGCCGGTAAAGGCGTATGGGGATTTTGACGCCGTTTGTGGTAGGGATATCAAAATCCGTGTCTTCGAGACCAGTATCTAAGATATGCTTGGTTAACTTGATTCTTTTGAAAAAAGATGATGCAATATCGTAGTCAATAAAACTTGATTACTTACCTGGTCGTCCTAAGATATTAGCAAATAGCTTCGCGGTCTTATTATTTGCCTGATCGCGGGCTTCTCGAATCGTGATAGTGGGAATAGCCTCAGGTCGTTTCCAGGTTTTCTCGAACCGGAGCCACTCGGCTGATGGCCCAGTCGAGTAACGTGCAAAGTCAGCCATGATGAAGATGATGTGCTTGGGTGGCTTGAATGATATCAGAAGTCTTGAAGATGCCGAAGTAGCGAGGACTGGAGAAAGCTGGGAGCTGGGTAGGTTTAAGCTGTGCACGTCATTGAGAACAGCGGTAGCATGAATGCTGACAGTTGTCTTTGCTACTGACTCAAACTTTCAAGTGGGGGGTTTCCGTTCAAAGACCTTACTAAAGTAGTATCGCCGAGACATAGGTGCAAGGGGCTCTTGAGGACCCGTCATGATTTCAGCGCCGACACCTCTTAGGAAGCAGTAAAGGCTAACAGCGGCCTCTTCTGTTAAGTAGCTACCTATCCAGAGATGGCTCCTGCAAACTCTGTAGCTAATTTAGTCATAGTCTGTAGGGCCATGGCCAACTCCGAGTTCCATCTCTGCATCTGTCCCAGCTTGCACGAGAATCACCGCTTTGTAGCTTGTATTCACTCAAAGAAAGCTCTCATTAACGTTTCAACTCAACGCAGTTTTGATACGGCCCCAGCCTTGGTCTCTCCTATATGTCCTCTGCATCGTGTCCAAACAGCCAATCTCTTCTAGCTTTGTGTCCCCAGAATATCGGGTTCCTTTCATCATCCTTGGTGATCCATACGTCCCGCTCCTGCTGCGCCTCGCCGTCAGGTAGATGATATGCATCTTGAAGCGTTCGTCCCGCTTTCTGGACCTTGGAGGCTCTTGGTTGGCGCAGACTCTGGTAGGTTGCGAGAGCCTCACTGAGCTTGGAGATGGACTTGCCAGATAGCACCTTGCGGAGTACTGCTGCATCCTCGCAAGCCATTGCCGCTCCAGATGACATGTATGGCAGCATTGGGTGAACTGCGTCGCCGAGTAGAACGGCCTTGGAACTTGGGTGAACCCAGTTGTCCACGAGATCCAAGTCGTAGAGACGCCACTTCAGAAAGTCCTATATCAACAAGGTTAGAGTGAGCTCGATAATCCGGTGCTAGAACGTCTGAGACGGGTCTGCCAAACCTTTCCCGAATTTTCAATCAGTTTTTCCACCCGTGGCTCCCACCCCGAGAAACGTCGTCGAAGCTCCGAGTTATCCGAGATGACAAGCTTAGTCTCCCCGAGCTGGAAAGGCGAGTCTTGCATCGACTTTTCAGAGCAGCAAAGGACTACATTGTAGACTTCGCCTCCTCTCACAGGGTATCCGATTACATGCGCTTCCGGGCCACACCAGGACGTCACCCACGGGTCAGAGATGAGACTGCGCATCTCTGGATCTGCGAGTAAGACTTGGCCAGGAATCAGTATGCGGTACACGACATCACCAGTATCAGTTGGCGGTAGTGGGTGTCCTTGAAACTCGGCTCGCGCGCTGCTTTGAACACCTGCAAGTTTCCATCAGTCTAGTCAACCCTCCTGGCGATTCTAATTGACAGTCTTACCATCTGCGATGACGAGGAGGTCGCCTGTTACCTTATCGCCACCCTGCACAATCGCCGCCGGGGCATTCCAGTCATAACCTTCCACGCGACATCCGCCTTTTACACAAACGCCGAGGGCCAAGGCTCTCTGCAGCAGGACGGAATGATAGTCTGCTCGGTGCACCATTAAGTAGCTTCCGCCGAAATCCAGTTCCGGAACTCCATGCGGCATATCGGCCAACAACGCGCCGCTGTCGTATCGTAGGAAACGGTTCCCATTGGAATGCGTCTTTTTGAGATATGTCATATCGACACCCCATCGGCGAAGGATCTTGAAGCAATTAGGCGGAATGCGCATACCGGCACCAACCTCTCCAAAGCTTGCTGCTTGTTCGAGTACTGTCACTCGATGGTCGTCGAGTGCAAGGCCGATGGCGGCGAGGAGACCGCCAAGGCCTGCACCGACGACAATAATATCAAGCTTGCTGCCGTCCCTTGAGTTCTCTCGGGAGGGGCCTGTTTCCGAGAATGGGGCCGACTCGATGGTTGTCATGATGAAAGGCACTTATGGAGGGTACTTGCGAGGCGTTACGGTCGAATCACACAGCCGCAGAAGAACAGATTGTTCAATGACGTTTAATTAATGCTCTCAACATACAAGAGAGAGAGAGAGCCCTTGATCTACTGGCTGTGGTCGGCAATGCCCAAGTCGGGTTCAAGACCCCATTGCTTCCCAAAGCCTTGGCCAGCGGAGATGCCATGGTAATAAGAAACCGGCGAGCGACTTAACGTTACTTACCCAGAATGGCATCGCCGAAGGCAGCAGTCCGACCCACTTGAACATCTCGTAGCAAAAAGCCCTTATCTCCAAGCATTGCTGTACTGCTGGCCGTCATCTGTTGCCAAGGAGGCTAGTGTCATATTTGTCAATCACCACAATGAATTGCCCCATCGTAGCTGGGCCGTCATCGCCAAGTGCAATGGCGTGCTTTGATGTAACCGGGCAGCCAGGATACTCAACTCCCTCAGCGCTTGAGCGCGTTGGATAGCACACCAGAGGCCTGGAAGCGTGTGCTGCCTGTCTTTCAATCATCCAGTTCAATGCAAATATGTTGGCCATCAATCTTGTGCAGGTTGACCCGACATCCTTTACCAAGAAGCGAAAGCCCAACAGTAGCGCCTGCGTTCGATGCCATGAGAGAAAGGTCAAGTGCGATGCCGGTGCGTATGCTAGCCTTTGTCTCCCCTGGGCACACATTTGTCATTGACAAGCCGGTTTCTAGGGTCAAGAGAGGCCGGTGGTGGTTCATGCAAGGTCCGTTAGACGACGTGCCAAACCTGGCTTCCCTGTGAGCAGCCCTACTGACCAGGCATGCGTTGTAGAACTGCCTTGCTTCAGGTGTCATCTGTCGGTGAGTTTTTCGGTCTGTACAAGATATACCCCCGGGCTGACAGAGGCCCAGATAAAGGACTCATCTAGATGGTCGATACAGAAGTGGCGCCAACACCGGAAGTCAAGATGACGATGTGGAAGTTCCTGCAAGATCTGGGTACGTACAGAGAGACCTTGGCTATGTTGAGCTTCAGTATTCAATTTAGGCTTACTCAAATTTGGGCTTCTTCAGCGAGAACGACGGGGATCACGCATTTGAAGTGCTTCCACACTCGGCTGAACAATCCAACTCGGGTACAAACCGCGCGGAATCGCCAACACCTGGTGATAGTTCTGGAGGGTCACTAGGAGGAATTGATACGAAGACGCCATATGTCACTTTTCGAAATGATCAGCATGATACCAGTGGAAGCGCTTCCCTGCCACAGCTCGATTTAACGGGTCAGTCCTTGCAGCCTGCTCAGCCGCCAGCCGCCGCCGACGAGGTCATCTCGGATCCATCTAGATTTCCTCCGATGCGCATAGATCGATTCGAGGCCTACGTGAAAGACAGCCTTGGATCATACGCTCCATCCCTCCTGCAACAGCACGACTATGCTTATCCCCATGCGAACAGGGTGAGTGACACTCAGCACGACATAGTTCTAACGGCCGGTCTTGGGCAAGATGCCAACTGGTTCCAGGATGGAAGAGCGGCTGGACCATTAGAGGTCAACATGTCCTCTCGTTCCACTTTCAATCTGGAGCAGCAAGCTCTCATGCTCGACTCGGCCGACATGGAATACCTCAAGGCGAAGGGTGCCTTTGACCTGCCGCCTCGAAGATTACAGGAAGATCTTGTTGAGGCTTACTTTGCCGATGTACACCCGACTGCACCGGTCATCAATCGCCACGAGTTTCTCTCTGCTTTCCATGGGGGTGGAAGCCCAAGCCGGCTGCTCCTGTTCGCCATCTTCACGTCTGGGTCTCGCGCCTGTCGAAATCCAGCGCTTCTAGACAGCAAGGGATCGAACCAAAGCAGTGCACAGCGGTTTTATAGAGCTACCAAGGTTGGTTAAAGTGATCTTCACCTCAACGTTCCGGTGGGGTGGTTCGCATTTACTGCCCAAGGTTAAATCGGCAGTTGACTGAAACTTGATTTGACAGGCCTTGTTGGATACGGGCTATGAACAAAGCCGGCTTGTTCGCGTCCAAGCGTTGCTGCTTCTTACCTGGTGGTGGGATAAGAAAGACGATGGAGGGAGAAACATGCGATCATGCGCCGTTGATGCAATCAACACAGCGCAGAGTATTGGAATGCATCGATGGTGAGTACAATGAGAACCCCAGGGCTCACAATGGACCTGCAACGGGTTTATGCTTATTTCTTATACTCTCAGGGACCATTATCCCAAGGATGACCTGGTATTGGGGCGCTTGTGGAAACGAATATGGTGGACATGTTTTGTAAGTTTCATGCATGTGCCTCCCTTGCATCCCTGACTCCAGAAACAGAACCGTGACGTGGCAGTCGCGGTTTCTCATGGTCTTCCTTGCATCATTTCGCTATCTAATTTCGACGTTTACCCGTTGACCACGGAGGATTTCATCGAGGAACCCGAGGTCGCGGAGCATCTCCATCGGTATCCATACCAACCCATTGAAGTGGCATTCTCGATAAAAGTCATCAAGGTGGCTGAGGCTCTACATCATATTCACCAGGAACACTTCGTCACACAGCACCTCCAAAAGCCCGTGACTGGCTCCATCGCGGAGCGAGAGGCAAATCTAGCGTCTCTAAGAGACCTGGGCCAGTCACCCCTACCCCCTGGTGAGAAGGGGCTGAGAATAGGCTTCCCCGATGACTACAACGACCATGGAATCCGGCTCTGCCGAGACTGGCTTGACCAAGTGCCTCAGGCCCTGAAGTACGATATCAATGACATCCAGAAACATGAATTTTGGCCGGCCTTTCTGCATATCCTATACTAGTGGGTTCTCCCCAACCTTTAGCTCAGACCACTCGCATCAGACAACTAAAGCTAGCCCAACCCAACCAGTACAAACATCATGTTGCGTTTCCGGGGTAAGGCAGTCGCTCGCCAGACCCAGGGTCGTGCAGAGGTCGAACGGCTCTATTGTCAAGCTCGAGGCATCGCTGCAGCAACCATGATCAGCAGGATTCTTCGCAACGTGAGGGCGTATAACCAAGTACTCCGTTTCACCGGCCAGCTGTGACTTCATTCTCCCTCCTCCCCTCCAGCCTTGTCCTCATCTGACCAACAACCTTTCCAGTACCATCTCGCTCTTCAACTGCCTTATATTTTTCCTCATCGAAGGTCAGTCGCCAAATGACGAGGCTCGACGTGACGCCCAGACCAAATACTCGTTGTGTCTGCACGTCTTATACGAGTTTAGCCAACTCTGGGTCAGCGCATCTCTGATCCACCGGCTATTCGAGACATTGCAAGCCAACATGCAACTTTCGAGATCTGCAAGCTCTTCCCTCTTTGACGCCAATCAGTGGCAGGCGCCTCTTCCGGGTTTGCGCGTATCCAGCGACATTACAGAATCGTACATGAAACAGTAAGTTGAAAAGACAAGCGATTGGCCGGACATGATGAAGAGGCCTTCTCACAAGGTTCAGGTTACTGGCAATGGATTTCCACTATGAAGGCAGTAGCGTAGCTGGCTTGAGTGTTGGCCAATCCTCGTCCGGGCTGGGAACAGACTTTTTTCCCCCTGCCGGAGCACCTCAATACTTTCTCGAGGATGCGTCGCGGCCGTCTCCAGACCTGACCCTCCCGCTTGGAGCCAGTATCCCAAGCTCCTTAGATATAGAGCAGTGGTTCGTTTTCCCCTACTTCCTTCAAACCCAGCCCGATAAAGATATGAATCCTTCTGAAGTTATGAAGCTGACCAGCACCGGGCAAACTAGGGTCAACTTCTTCGGCCTCAGCGAGAACCTGCCAGCCGACGACATCCACATGTTCAGGTATCAGAAGGAGAATGATGGCCCCGATCCGTATATACCATGATAATGAACCCTTGAGATAGACTCGGCCTTTTCATTCCTGGCTTCTCCACTTGCAGCCCAAAGATTCACGCTAAACATGTGTCTCATCTTTTCTCAGCCACTGCGTGTCTGCTGATGGCGTCATGGAAGCATGTGATGAAAAAAGAGCTTATACATGAACTCGACAAGTCTAGTATAGGTCAATTTCGCAAAAGGAGATCTAAAGGGGAAAGAGTATCATTGTACAATGGTCCGGTAGAGCAGTGTTCGCCCGTCGACTTGTTTGACATGATCCTTGAACCCGGCGACCGAAAGAGGAGCCTCTTTGATCTAACTCGGTTATCTTGCCAATCCGTACATAATGGGTGCGAACAAGGGTGAGTTTGTAACATTGATGGCGCCAACCCCATTACGATGGCTAATGGGCAAGGGGAAGATAGACCCAAAAACCAAACCATCCCACTTTGCCCAAAGGGACATCTTAATCTAGTCACTCCCTGTGTGATAATTATGGGCCAAATGGCGTCATCTCCATCTTGCTAGGAATGGTATCGCCGGGTGTCGGCTGGTGCTGCTGCCGCCCCAGTCTTACTGAGAGCAAAGAAAGTTGCCAGTTTCAATCTCAACTATTTATCTATATTCAAGGCCACACGAGAATGGCCAAGAGGCTCAGTAACAGGGTACGACATTCTTCATTAAGTGAAACAACATCCTAGCGCCTTGTCCACACACTTGCCTCCAACAACTCTTCCATCAGACTACGTCAGCATGGCCTCCTCAAGCACCACGGGTTTTCTGACCGTCTCGGAGAACCCTCTCATCAGCATATTTTTTGAGGTTTCTACAACGCTGCCTATACCGCCCGACAAACCTACCATTGTCCTCTCAAACTCGCTGTCCGCTGCTACATGGCTTTGGGATCAATTCGCTGCCGTCTTCTCTAAATCATACACAATTGTCCGCTACGACATGAGATTTCATGGCCAGTCCCCTTTATCCAACACACAGGGCTTTGATTACGAAGTCGGCCAGATAAAGGCTTATTTAATTCAAACCGATTGACTAGGTGCTGAGTGCGCCTCCGTCGATGCTTGCTAGCGTAGGGCGTGTTTCGCTGCCGAGTATCGGGCCGCCGTTGCATTTATAATCCGGCTTGAATCATACGGTTCGCCGTGGGGCTAATCATGGAAAACTTTTAGAATAGTCTGTATTTAACACGTGGAATTTCTAAAATGCTTGAGAATACCATTTTTACCATCTTGTATCTTGCATTGGCAGCATGACCAACATTACGCACATCGTCCTCTTCCAGTTCTTCGACCACGTTAGTGGTGAGACTATTGATGATGTATGACTCCTCACACCCAACCCCAGTCCCATGTCTAATCAATCATCCAGGCCGTGTCTCGAATGTTCCAGTTGAAGGAGAAGTGCCTTGACCCTGTGACGGGAAAGCCTTACATCCTATCCTCCAGGGGCGGCCGTGATAATTCAGTCGAGGGAAGAAATGTGAGTAGCAAGCATCTAAACAACAAATGTTTCCTACTAAATGGCCATTGATGGCTAGAACGGCATTACCCACGCATTCGTCGTCGAGTTTGCCAGCAAGGAAGATCGCGATTACTACACATTCAAGGAGCCAGCACACCTCGAGTTCATTGCAAGCTTGGATGGAATCGCGTCTCAGGTTACGGTGGTAGACTTCTCAGACAACCAATTTTAATCTGCCAAAAAGGGGACACCACGGACCGTCGAGGTGTTGAGCATATCATCTCCAGTGTTAACTACAAGAGCTTGGTATTAAATGTGAACCATCTGTCCAAGCTTGGCGCTCCTGTAAATCGCGTCAATGACCCGTAACACTTCCCTGGCCTCGGTTGGCGGTACTGGAACAGCATCTTCACTCCCAGACCGGATCGCGTCTATAAAAGCTTCATAGAGACCTCCATATGTCTTGGGTGCCTCGACATGGTAGTCCCGCTCCTGAAATTTCCCGTTCTTATCGACACAAATCAGCCGCCCTTTGTACGCAGGATCCTCTACTCCAAACCCGGCAGCATCAGGAGCCAATCCCGCCTCAAGTTGGGCTTCTTGCGGATCTCTCCCATTCTTGGTGAAAGACCCTTTCGTTCCACGAATCCAAAATCGCCTCTGTGTTGACTCAACACTCATGTCGCTGATTCGAATGTTCACGATGAGCCCGTTGACGTAGTTTAGCTGCGCTTGCACGCTATCCGGCTTGTCTGGGCTTATACGTCCATCTCGTTGGCTCGAGAGCACCCCGTACACCGAAGAAGGTAGACCAAATAATGTGTAAGCTTGGTCGATCAGGTGCGCTCCCAGGTCGAATAGGGCACCACCACCCTCGGTTGTGCCCAACTGGCCTCTCCAGGTCTCGAAATGCTCAGGGCGATAATAGTCGAAATGCGTGTCAACCTCATAAATCCGACCAAAGATGCCATCTTTGATCAGGTTCTTGACAGTGAGAAAGTCGCTATCCCATCGTCTGTTCTGGTATACACAGATCAAGCGCTTGTTCTCGCGGGCAATGCGGATCAGTTGGTCGGCTTCATCAATCGTTGGCACAAACGGCTTTTCGACAAGAATATGCTTTCCAGCCTGTAAACAGAGCTTTGACAGATTGAAATGAGAGTCCGGAGGGGTTGTAATGACAACAAGGTCAATCGCTGGATCTTGAAGTACGGGATCGAGGGTCGTGTAATGCTTGAGCGAGGGGTGGTCATTGGGGGCCGATGATTCCTTGGTCGGTTTGCGCTGTATAATGGCGTGCAACTCGAGGAGAGGCGAGGCTTGTACGAAGGGAATATGGAAGACTTTGGCAGCCAGTCTATCTGTTCATCAGAACCGCAATCAAGTGGCGTGGTTGTCTCTAACCAGCAAGGTAAAAACATACCCATATCCTACGACGGCGACCCGCAATGGGCTATGTTGAGCTTTCGTCATTGTTTAAAGTGAGTAAGTTTCTACATGTGCTTAACAAGGATCATGAGGGAGGGAGCATTCATATACAATTGGCCGTTCTGTTCACGTGGTGGTGCTACGAGACACGGCGAGACATTGCCAATTTGAGAAAATCTGCCAAGACTTCGATTAGCATCATGATTGCGGGGTTTCGGAGTGCGCTTTGAAGGGAAATTTTTCGGCGATTTATTGCCATGTTTCCACAATCCGTTGGGCTCTTGACTGTGGCCAGGGCGGCAACGTTCCGCATCCTGCGGGGATGCCATCAAGGCCTTTTACTGACATGCTCGGACCGGGAATTACTCGGAGTTTACAGACCTTTACTTCGCGATATTGAGTCCGGCTTGGATCAAAGTGGTCGTTTATCATGTTGGTAGGTTACTGATAAGCTGATATCACATCACGCCAATTGGCCAGCCTCAAAACAAGGTCAATAGGGACATTGACAGAAGCAATTGTAGTCTTTAGCAGTGGGGTTGAGAGCATTCTAACGGTGTTCTTTTATCTACAGCTGGGCCTTGTTCACCCGTTGACCTTGCTCATCAAACCAGATCTTTTCCCCCGTAACCATCGACTCTTGCAAAGCAACACCAATCTTGACCACCTCGACCGCAGACTCAAGCTCAATCCACGACGGCTTGTCATCCAACACGGTCTCGGCAAACCTGTTGGCCTGCGTCACAAACGCATCTTGGAACCTCTCCCAATAATTCTGGGGCATCTCCTGTAAGACCCCGCTAGCCTGGTAAACGTGAACGTGGTTCACCCTCGGCATCATATTCACCACCAGCTTTCCCTTGGTCCCTATAATCTCTGTTGAGTCCTCTGCACCAGCGGCCATGGTGCGGGACGCAAAGAGCGAGACCATGCGACCGTCGTGGAACTCCATCATGCCAATCGCATTGTCGCTGTCGTTGTATTGCCGCAAGTCTGGGTGGCACGCTGCAGTGCCAACTGCATGGACTGACTTAATCTTGGCTTCTTTACCAAAGAACCAAAGGGCCAGGTCGACATCATGGATGCATGAGTCGACAAAGACACCTCCAGAGACGGCGGCGTACGAGACGAATTGTCCGGTCGGGTCCAGAATGTCGCAGCTCTGACAACGCATGACGGTTGGTCGTCCTATGAGGCCTTGTTGGACTTTTTCGTACGCAGCGTGATATGAGGCATCGGAATGTCGCGAGAAGCCACAGATGACCTTGAGATCGGGTCGTGTCGCCGCAGTGTCTAGCACAGATTGGGACTTGAACTTGGTCAGCTGGACTCCTCCTGATGATAATGAGTTCGAGGTTGAAGAAACTATTAACTCACAACTTCGACAGTAGTAGAAAGTGGCTTTTCGCAGAGAACGTGTTTGCCAGCTCTGATGGCCATGTTGGACTGCTCAGCATGTGCACTCGTCGCCGAGGCGATACACACAGCCTCAAGGCCAGTGTGAGCAAGCATGTCGGCAAAGTCTTCATATACTGCAACTCCATGCAGTGCCAATTCCTCGCTCGCCCATTGTCTTTCGGCTGCGTCAGGACTACAGACGGCAACGAGGTCTGCTCGATGGACTTGTTGGAGCCAGATGAGGGCGTGTCGCTTGCCCATGCGGCCGAGGCCTGCTACACCAACTTGAAGTCGTCGAACTGGCATTTTGTCAGAAAAGCTTTGTTGAACTGCTGAGACTACATGTTGTAGCTGGGCATGATGGGAGAGGCTACCTATTACTTCCCCAGACTATCATGGCTAGTCTCATCCTCGAGAGCCCCCCCACGTCCAAGCCATTGTCCGTTTCAGGGATCATGCATATCCGGAAACTCTTAGCCTGCTGGTGATCATCCCGAACCATGACATAAACAAATCCGGGGCCCATTATCTCGGCTCCGTTCGTGCGCGACCCACCACCGGTGGTCGGAGGAGACCGCGCCCTCCTCACGCCCTACGATCAGGGATATGTTAGCGTGAGGAAAAGCATTCCCTCCCATGTTTCTTATCAAATTCTTTTAGGCGAGCTGTTACTGTTTTCGATTACCAGACTCTTCCGGCGAATGTTTACTCTTGTTGGCAGTCGCCATTCTCCCCGGACCAGGATGATGGGCCATGATGCTTTCTCTGCGTTTCTTGTCGACGACCCACCCCCGCAACTGTTGATGCATCAGCCGAGGAGAACCTGGGGAGCTGTTCTGGGGTAGTCGGGGAAGGCATAACATGCAGTAAACGCGTGATGATTGGGTGTCGTCACCATGAACAACCTGACTTGAGTATGGCCAAGAGTACGACTCACAGAGTATAAAGACGGACGGGAGGACCACAAACGTGCTAATATCTCTTCCTTTTCAAGCAGCATCTTGTACACCTCTATTACATCCTTTATTTATATCCTCACTCATACATCTGAATAAATCGAGGGTATTCAGCCTTGCTCTAATGGAACCCAAAAAGGAGTCCAAGTCGGACGCACACGCGGACGCAGGTGTCAACTTCTCGACAGTCGATGCTGTACATGAGGAAATCACTTTCCCTCAAGGAGATGGTTATGTTGCCTACGGCCCGTCTGGTGAGGCCCCTCCACATACTCACAACCGCCCGCTGAAGTGTTGCAACTAACGTCCTGAAGGTATCAAGGGAGTGTTCGCGTCACGGTTTGTCGCCTACTGCGCTGCCTTTGCGGCTCTAGGCGGCTTCCTCTTCGGGTATGACCAAGGAGTCGTCTCAGTGACGTTGGTGATGGACGAGTTCCTGAACCGCTTCCCCGAGGTATCCGATGAGGCGAGTGGCTCAGGCTTCAAAAAGGGTCTCATGACCGCCATGATTCCTCTCGGTGCTTTCATTGGTGCCTTGAATCAAGGCCGGATTGCCGATTGGATCTCGAGGAAACGCTCGCTAATGGTGGCGGTTGTGATTTTTACGATCGGTTCATCGATCCAGACAGCTGCTGTCAACTACGACATGTTGACTGCAGGACGCTTCTTCGGTGGTGTTGGTATCGGCATGTAAGTGGTTTATCCAATCATCCAAGTTCAGGAGATCTAACGGATCAAGGCTATCAATGGTTGTCCCGATTTATATCTCAGAGATATCGCCCCCTGAGATTCGAGGGTCCCATCTAGTCTTTGAAGAACTCTCGATCGTCGTCGGTATAGTTGTCTCCTTCTGGATCACCTTCGGCACAAAGGACGTCCAAGGCCACTGGTCATGGCAACTGCCTTTCCTCCTTCAGATCTTCCCTGGGGTTCTGCTAGGCGTCGGTGCCTTCTTCCTGCCGTTTTCACCTCGTTGGCTTGCCTCCAAAGGTCGACACGAAGAAGCCCTTGTTACCCTCGCTAGACTCCGCTCATTACCTACCGATGACATCCGAGTTCGTGCCGAATGGACCGATATTGTTGCAGAAGCACGCTTCCAGGAGGTTGTCTTGAAAGAACGGCACCCTAGACTTGTGGAAAGCAGCAGCATAATTTCCAAAGTTCAACTGGAAATTGTCTCGTGGACCGATTGCTTCAAGACTGGCTGCTGGCGTCGCACCCATGTCGGTATTGGGATCATGTTTTTTCAACAGTTCGTCGGAATCAATGCCCTCAGTTCGTTCCTATATTTCCGTAAAGTATGTTGAAAGATGCTAATCAGTGATAGTGTACTATTCGCCAACCTTGTTTGCCACTATGGGTCTCAACTTCAATATGCAACTCATCATGTCAGGGGTTGTCAACTGCGTTCAACTAGTGGGAGTTATCAGCAGCCTCTGGACATTAGATAGATTTGGCAGGAGAAAGATCCTTCTCACAGGCAGTATTTGCATGTTCATTCCCCATCTGATCATCTCGATCTTCGTCGGCAAGTATTCCCATGACTGGCCCAGCTACATTCCTGAAGGCTGGACCTCTGTGGCTTTTCTCTTGGCCTACATGTTGGCTTTTGGATGCAGTTGGGGTCCAGTGCCTTGGGCGATGCCGTCTGAAGTCTTCCCTTCATCCCTTAGAGCCAAAGGTGTTGCGCTCGCGACGTCTCTCAGTAAGTACTAACTTCTCCAACCCCTCTACCTTCCAGGGCTAGGTTTAACTGTAAAAAGGTTGGTTATGGAATTTCATTATCGGCCTCATCACCCCACCCCTTATCCAAGAGACTGGCTTCGGGGCTTACGTCTTTTTCGCAGTCTTTTGCATGTTGTCTTTTGTGTGGACCTACTTCTGTGTCCCCGAGACGAACGGCAAGACCCTTGAAGAGATGGACGAGGTCTTCCATGACCGTACTGGTACTGCTGATGTTGAGAGAAAGGCTAGAATTCTTGACGAGTTCCTTCGTGAGCAGCGGGGAGAAGGGCTTAAGTCTCCCTGAGGCACCTTCTCCTGGGGGTCGTCCAATGACTCTATCTTTGTTTTCGTCAACATCAGACATTTCCTTGTGGTAGAAAGAGCTCTTGCTTCTCGTTGGAAACGTGAGCATATCATACTGGGTTCTGAGATTATAGGCCAATGTCATCACACCTAAGGTCTCGTCCTACTCCAACGCTCAGAGACAACCACAAACCCCCATTTAAGGACCTTCCTCAGAATAAGAACAAAGTTTGAAAGTATTCCCGGTATATAATAGGGCGACAGGCTCGCTTTCTCACATAGTTCAAGCTGGTGGAAGAACATCCATTTCCAATTTTGCAACGCCGAAGTCTAGAGCATGCTGCAAGTAGCAAAATGTAGCAGGATGCCTTACTCGGGCTTCTTGGCATACACCGAATAGCTATCAAGGCCGTCAGAATTTTTTGATTACACTTGGGGAGGGAAACTCACATCGGCCAGTACATGTGGATGCCCAGGTTCTTAAAGTCCTTTCTGACTCCAGCCAGCAGAAGTTGCAACTCTTCGATGCTCCAACCCAGCCCGCCTGCCTCTTTAGGCCTCGTAAAGATGGCAAGGCTGAGGGGTTCCAGGGCCTGTACGCCGTTCTCATGCGCCCACATGCCTAAATGGAGGTTACTGTCTAATCCGTACAGGTCTCTCTCGATTAGAGTCCAACACTTACCGATTTGCTTATACTTGGGGTCTCTGGCCCAAGCACTGCAAGGCCACTTCTCTTTCACCTCAACTATATCAACGAAGCCTGCATCTTTGAGCCAGTCTTTATAAAAGAGGGCAGTGTTAAGTGGGTGACCGCCACTGGCAAATCCTTCCTGGAGCAGCACCGACCACTGGTACGCAGGATGCTCTTCCTTGAGCGTACCATCATCAGATTGGAGAGGATATATGATATCCATAAGCTCGAGCGTCCCGCCAGGTTCCAAATTGCTATCAGCAGGTTAGCTGGTGATTCGATGCTTGGGGGGAGATGGCTGTTACTCATAGCATTGCTTCAAGTACCTGGACCAGTTTCGGATGGACCCAGTCATGAAGCGCGAGAAGATGAAGTCGAATTTGCTGCTGAAGGTCCAATCATCCTCAAGATCATCAACGTAAAAGTTGACATTGGGGGGAACACTGTTTAGCGAGTTAACAAGAATTTATATAAGAACACCATGCTCTAACTCCTCTCTTGTCTTACAATGATGGTTGAATAGGGCTAAGATCAACCCCGGTTACCTAAAAACTCGGTTGTTAGGGTACCCGGGTCTGATAACGCTTGTATACTTCGCTTACTTGGCTTTCTGGATGCTCGTCGGCTAGAAAGTTGTCAAATATTTGCTCGAAACGTAGACTTATACGGATTTAGGGTCGTACCGTAATCAATGGACCAGATGCCAGTCCCGCAACCGGCGTCAAGGACACGGTTGAAAGGCCTGTCAGCTGGGGCACAGTGAAGATTTCCATCAAACGTGAATAGCAGCAGGTTATGCTGGAGATCTTTGCTAGGTCAGACACAGATGATAGAGTGGGTGTAATAACGCAAGTACCTAGGCGTTCATTCTCGGTCTAGGAGCGAGGGTGTCAGTTAAAATATGGCAAGCAGTAATCCAGACTAATAAATAAACTGACCTCGTCATTCGGAAGAACGTAGACTTGTTGATGATGAGCTATCCATACGGTCGGTGAAAGAAGAATCGCTACTCACCGCCATCCTTATAGGCGTGATACGTCCTGCCATTTTCCTGCCGATAGGCAAGGATGCTAGATCCCATCGAGGTTGTGTCGCTGACGTTATCCTGCCAGAGTCAGACACGTTGATTCATTTTCATAAATGGGCACGCGAAACCTCACCCCTCCGAATGCAGAGTCAGCATCGTCATCTTGGGCAGCAGCCTAAAAAGAATCATGAGAACAAAATCTTGTACAAGCCAAGGGACTCTCCAACATTTTCGTCGACGGCAAGCGGGGCATTATTGCCCTGGACGGGTGGAGGGCTTGTCCCCGCCGCCTGTTGTTCTGGACTCGCGCACATGCCCGAGTGCTGTGGTTTGAAGGTGGTTCGTACAGGGTGTTGCGTCTGACTTTACGTTTGACAAAGAAATAGGTCAAAGGTTGTTGCGGAGGGGGCACGGTGAGACTAAATCGCTCAGGACTTTTGGTGTGGCCCGTATTTACAGGTGGCATGCATAGTCGACCTCTAACAAAATGTACCATCGGCTAAAGCATAATGTTTGCTTCGAGGTACCCATCCTTAGAAAAGTGCATGACAAAGAACACGGTGTCTATCTATGTGTCATGTCAGCCAGTTAAACTTTCAAGCCCTTGTACTGAGACAAGGTTGCATTACGTGTTAGCAGCGATGATCTATGCAGAAACAGGGATTATACAGCTATACAGTGTCAACTGAACACGACGAACGTTATTCTGTGCTCGGATAGAATATTAGACCTGAGCAAAAAGGGTATTTATTAAAGTTTGCTTCTTAACTATAGAAACAAGTGACGAAGATTAATCTACTTTCTTTCCTAATTGGTACAAGCAGCAGCACCCTTGCTTGTCGAAGTCACCCACTTGGTCGTCGTCGCCTTCACCGTCGATGTCGTAGTCTTGGAGACTGTGCTCCTCAAGGTCACCGTACTCGAAGGAGTTAGTGTGGTCTTGACGGTAGACCAGCTCGTGACTGTCTCGGCGGGAAGTGTGATGGTGGACGTCTTCTTGGCAGTGCTTGTGGTCGTGACCTTGACAGTTCCTGTCGCGAGCGTGGTGGTCGCCGTCTTGTAGGCGGTCACAGTCTTGGCGGGGAGGGTAGTTGTCTTCTTGACGGTGACGACGGAGGTGGAATCTTGCACAACAGTGGTGGTGGAAGCCTTGAGAGTCGTGGTCTTTCCAGTCGTCTGAGTCGTGACAATCGTGGTGGTCGAGCTAGAGCCAGGGATCGTAACTGTGGTGTACTTGGTGGCCACAGAGGTGGTCGTTTCCGAGACAGTGACAGGCTTGAGTGTAGACGTCTTTCCTGTCGTCTTGGTCGTGATGCTCAGCGTCGTGGTGGTGCTTCCGGGGACAGTCGCAGTCGACGTCTTGACGTTAGTCGTATAGGTAGTAACAACTGTCGACGTAACTGTAACCAGACCAGCAGCGCGGACTTGGAGCTCAATGAAGTCGCGGTGTGTAAGACCGGCAGCAAGATCGATGGACGGGTTACCATAGACGACCGCAGCTCTGGGCTTGATCGTTGCCACAGCCACAAGACCATCCAGATCACGACGCTTGTTGGTCGGAATGCAAGTAATTGTGGTCTTCTTGCTCGTGGTCTCAGTCGAGGTGGTCACAACTGTCGAGTAGACGGTAGTCGCCTTCAACGAGGTGGTCGTGACACCACCAGTTCCAGATGTGACAGTCTTGGTGCTGGAAACAGTGACAGCCTTGGGGGTTGACGTCTTGGTGGCAAAAGTAGTGGTCAAGACAGTCTCCTTGGACGTAACTGACTTGGGAGTCACAGTGGCGCCGGTGGTTGTCACGGTTGTCGTCACAGCCTTGGCAGTGGTGGTGACCCAAGACGTGATAGTCGACTCAATGACATTAGTTGAAGTCTTGGTGACAGGGTCAGGGGTGATGGTGGCGCCGACATCAACAGTCTTGGTCGTCTTGGAGGTGATGAGCTCATCAGCCTCGGTTGTCTTGGAGGTCTGCGTGATCGTTGTCTTCTCCACAGTCGTCTTGGTCGTAGGATCAGGCGTGATGGTGGTTCCGACATCGATGACAGAGGTAGACTTGCTGGTGACAGTCTTGTCAGAGGCTGTGACGGTGGCGAAGAGTGTCTGAGACGAGGTGACTGTTTGGGTGGTGTAGACGGTAGTATAACTTGACGTTCCAGTAGGGACAGCGCCTGCAACGAAGGGTGTGGCGGACACGAGAGTCGAGTTAATCCAGGCCGTCGCAGCGAAGAAAGTGCCCAACTCGAACTGAGCAGCATCCTCGCCAGACAATTGCTTGGCAAACGAGGCACGCTTGCTGGTGGAAGATCCAGCACCAGTGTTTTCATACTCTCCAAAGATGACATTGCCGGTTCTGGGGTCGGCGTTCGTCCAGTCATCCCATCCAACAGCAGGGATACAGGAGCCGAGGTCGGACTCGACGTAGGCGACACGAGCATACTGGTTCCATGGTCGACCAAGGTAAATGGTCGAGTACGAGGCACCGTTGGCAGGAGTGATTGTGCACTGGTCAAAGACGAAACCAGCGGGCGTAGTGGTGTCCGTTCTCTTGTGGGCAGTCAAGGCGATACCGTTCCGGTTGGGTGAGATGGTCGACTTGAGGAAGTAGCCCGCTCCAGAGCCCCAGATCATGTCGATGTTACCCTCGAAGTACGAGTTGTAGGCAAAGAAGAAGCCGTTGATGAGGAGAGCATCCTGGTTGCCATAGACCTGGCAGCCATAGAGCGAGGCATACTTGCTGCTCTTGACACCGAAGCCAAGACTGGCATAGCTACGAGAAAGTCAGTCATTGATCTCGAGAGAAAGAGAAGAGCCACTTACTTGCTGGTCGTGCCGAAAGTGTTCTTGAAGTTGATGTTGACAGCCTGGAAATAGTTGCCAGTGGCATAGAAGGTAGCAGAATCCGAGTTGGAGGCGTCAGCCTGAGTGTCGATACCCTTGTCATAGGTGATTGTAACCTGGTTCTTGGAGTAGTCATCAGGCGACTCGGAGTATCCAAGGAAGATGGTTGTTCCGGCTCTCGCGAGGACAATCTGTTCCGTGTATGTGCCAGGGTAGATGAAGACAGTGGGAGTGATCTTGCTGGAGGCGGGAAGAGCGTTGATGGCTTCCTGAATGGTCGCATAGGTAGTGACTCCGTCAATGGCATCCTTCGAGACGATGTACGCGCCAGCAGGGGGGGTTGTGCCACTGTATACGGTGCTGCCAGGGGTGGGTTCAACCGTGGTGGCTGGCTGAGGCGTGGTAATTGAGTCCCAGAAGGTCTTGTCGATCCAGTCAGTGCTGTCCATGACGGATGTGAGGGAGTATGAGTCGCTGGTCAGAAGCGTGGCATATCCAAAGCCCTCTCGAGCAGCCGTGTTCTTCTCCCAGCTACCAGGACCCTCGTTGGCATACTCAGCAAAAGTGATGTGGTCAGTTCGAGGATCAGTAGTAGACCAGATCTTCCAACCGGCAGGCTGAATGATGCTGTCCAGATAACTGTTCTTGACCACCACCAAGGCATACGCAGAGTAAGGTCGTCCAAGGTAGACCTGTCCCTGAAGATCAACAGTGGCCGAGGCAGCTTCGGTGAAGAGACACTGGTCAAAGATGTAACCTCCGATGGCCGCGTCGCTCTTTCGGCTCTGGGCAGTGATGGCTGACTTGGCTCGTTTGGCTGCAAGGGTACATCCCTTGAAGTAAGCCTTGCTGTAACCCCAGATAAAGTCAATGGCACCCTCAATGTAGCAGCTCTCGTAGTACTGGTAACCATCTGTAGCGCCGTTGAGAAGAGTATCTTGCCAGCCGACGAAAGAGCAGCCGTAGAAACCAATCTTGTTGCCGTAGACACTGGCGGCTAGAGCAACGTAGCTGGGAGTGGAGCCGTCCAGGTTGTCTGTGTTGATGAACTTGACGTTGTAGAAGGCAATCTTGGTGCTTGCAGTCGCGATGGTGGCGGTATCGGCGTTGCTTCGACCAGCAGGAATGGTGCCCGCAACAGAGAGACCCTTGGCTTGTGTGATGGTGACTTGGTTGCTGCTGTAGGTCTTGCCAGGCTCGGTCTCGGTGTATCCAATGATGGTGACAGATCCAGGTCGATTGATGGCGGGGACTTGTTCCTCATAAGTACCGGGATAAACGAAGATGACTTGATCTGTTGAATCCTTGGGAAGGCTAGCCAGGGCATCCGTCACACTCGAGTAAGAGCCCTCCTTCTCACCATTCACTGAGACAATGACAGCGTCCTTGGGAGGAGCAGTGCCATCGGTGAGATGGAAAGGGAATGAGGATGCTGTCTCAGTCGGAGTCGTGGTTGAAGATGAAGTCGAGTCGCCAATGGTATAGCTGGGAGCGTAGTTGTACGCCTTCATGTCGAGCCAGCTGGTGCTACCAATGAATGAGCCCAGAGAATAGGGCGCGACCTCAGACTCAGTAAGCTCCTTTGCAAAGCTTGCACGAGACGAAGTCCAGTTTCCGGGACCAGTGTTGTTGAACTCGCCAAAGAGGACATCTGAAGTCTGAGGGGTGCTAGATGACCACACCGCCCAGCCAGCAGCGGAAATGTGCTTGTCGAGGTACGAGTTCTTGTAGACGACAAGCGCATACTGCGACCAGGGGCGACCAAGAGAGGTCGATCCAAAAGAGGAGCCGTAGCTATCAGTGTAGGTGACCAAGCAAGTGTCAAAGATGAAGCCACCAGCCCAAGATGAGGTCTTGCGGTTCTGAGCAGTGATGTAGGCGTTTGGTGTGTTGGAAGCAATGTAGCACTGGTGGAAGTAGGCCTTGCTGTAACCCCAGATGAAATCGACACTACCCTCGATGTAGCTGTTGCTAAAGACCTGCACACCCTGGTTCACAAGGAGAGTATCCTGGAAACCCTTGAATGCACAGCCATAGGCCGCCATGTTGGTGCCAAAGAAGTCACCAGCCAAAGCTGCCGTGCTACTTGTCTGGGGGTAGGTGTTGGTGAAGTTGAGGTTGTACAGTGAAAGTCCTGCGTTCTGTGTATTCTTCCAGAAGATGATGGGAGTCTCCTCGTTCCTGGAGGCGCTGGTCGAGTAGCCCAGACTGAACCAGATGAGAACCCTGTTCTGGGTAAAGTCGTTCTCAAAGCTTGTCTCACCACGGAGCGTAATGTGACCGCTGGTTCGCGTGAGGGTAAGCTGCTCGTTGTAAGATCCAGCCTTGATGTAGATGGTGTAATCTTCGCCATCGTTGGGGATAGCAGCAACGGCAGAGGCGACAGTCGAGAATTCATTTCCAGTTGGCGAAGGGGCAACAGTCAAGGTTGATCCAGCGATGGACGCGCTTGAGGTACTGGAAGCTGTCTCGGAAGCTGTCTCGGAAGCAGAAGTGGCGGCAGAAGTGGTGGTGCTGGAAACATCTTCCGATCCATATACAGACTTGGGCCAGCCAGCAAATGGCGCGATAGCATCCTTGTCAAGCCAAGAGTCATCTCCAAGAATGCTGGCGACCTTGTAGGAGGACGTATCATCTGTAATAGTGACAGCCGAAGCACGAGCCGAGGAGTCATATCCTGGTCCTGTGTTGTTTCCCTCAACGAACGAACCAGTGAAGGTGGAAGGCGACGAAATCTTCCATCCAGCAGATGCAATGTGGCCATCGAGATACGAGTTGACAAAAGCAACATTGGACTTGGTGCTGTAGTCTCGGCCCAGGTAGGTATATCCTTCGGGGACCGAGCTATCAGAAGGCACAACGGCACAGAGATCAAACACCAGGCGAGATCCACCGTATGAGCTTTGGAACTTGTGAGCTGCAATCGTCTGGCTGGTAGTCGTTCCCTTGGTCACTATGACAGAGTTGTAGATGTAACCAGCGCCCTGTCCCCAGACAAAGTCTGTTGTTCCCTCAATGCGAGAGTGACTGAAGAAGAAGTTGCCGTAATCGAGGTACAGAGTTCCTTGAGACGACGCAATGTTGCAGCCGTAGAAAGCCACCTTGGTACCCTTGGCGTAGACGGCCAGAGCGACGTAGTTGGTGGCGGCATCAAACGAGTTCTCAAAGTTGATGTTATAAAACGACACCAGCTTGGCTTCATACTTGTTGGCAGAGAAGGTAGCAGTTCCAGAGGAGCCACCGTTGCTTGAAAGAACACCGTTCTTTGCAGAGATGGTAACGCGGTTGTTCTTGGATGAGGAGCCATCGGTACTCTGGCCACGGATGATGGTGGCGCCAGTGCGAGAGATGGAAACCTTCTCGTTATAGGTGCCAGCCAGGACGTAGATGTACTGAGTGGTGGCATCATTGGGGAGAGCAGCCGCAGCTGAGGCGATGCTGTTGTAAGACGCACACTTGTTGCCTTCAGGGCCAACAACAACCGCCGTGCTTGGCACGGATGAGGGCAAAGCACACGCGGAAGTCGAAGTTGTAGCCCCAGCTGATGATGTCGCCTCAGTGGTTGAAGTCTCATGGCTCTCGGTAGTAGAGGTCGTAGCGGCCTCGGATGACGCAGTAGTAGACTCAGCAGTTGATGAGGTTGATTCAACGGCGGTCGTTGATGTTGTCTCAATGCTGGTGGATGAGGTCGTTTCCGGTGTAGAAACATCCTTGGCATTGCTAGCCTTGATGGCAGCTAGGACACCAGAGTCGATCCAGTCAGTGTTGGAGGCAGCAACGCTAGGGTTGACGTTCTTGAAGAAGACAGAGATGTCATAAGGTGCAAGCTCATCAACCTTGGTAACCCAAGAGATATACTTCTCCCGATCGGTAACATGGTTCGGGTAGCTACCATCACCGGTAGTTCCGAACTCAATGTATTTGTTGGCAGATGACTGCGTCTTGGAGTCAACGTAGACACCAGTAGCAGCCAAGTAACCAGCCAGGCTCGAGTCTCGGTAAACAACAACCGAACCGTCTCCGTTGGCGGCAGCGAGGTAGACCTTGGTGTTGGTAAGTCCGCTCTTCTGGATGATGCTGGACGTGTCAAAGACAATGGTGGAGTTGTACATGGTTGAGCCGACCAGGCCACCCTTGTTGTACACCAGAATTCCGTTGCTCTTAGTGGCCGTGATGGTGGATCCGTAAATGTAGAGAGACGGGGTGTTGTAGATGACCTTGTCCTGGGCCTCAATGTACGAGTCGGCCACAATGGCGGATGACCAGCTGCCCGTGATGGCGGCAATGCCAGCAGCGACGAACTGACAGCCGTAGAATGCATTCTTGGAACCGCGAAGAAAGACTGCTCCTCCGGTGCCTCCAGCCTGCGAGTTGGAGAACTTGATGTTCTTCCAAGTCGTACCAGCGTTGTTGGCTACTGAAAAGGACAAGGTCGAGTTGTCATTGCCACCATTGTCGATGACGACGCTGTTGGAGGTGTAGTCACGCTTCTTGGAAACCTCTCCAATAACAGTGACAGTAGGCGTAGCAGCAATCACCACGTTCTCGGTGTAGGTGCCAGCAAGGACGGTGACAGTGGGGTATCCGCTCGCTTGGGCAGTCTTGATGGCCTCATTGATGGCGGTGAAGTCTCCGCTTCCGTCGGTGGCGACTGTAAGCACTAGATGGGAGTCAGTCGATGTTGGAACAACACTCTCTGAAGTGGTCTGGCCAGAAGATGTAGGGAAGGTGGATGTGGTAGAGAGGAGGTCCGTTGACAATGACGTTTCCGACTGGGTTGACTCTGTGCTAGACGACACGAGAGATTGTGTTGAACTAGTCTCAGAGGCTGATTCCGTGGCGCTGGTCTCGCTGGATGACTCCTGGGTGGTGGTGGTGGTGGTCCCGACTGAAGAGGATTGGTCCGTAGTGGAGCCAGTTGAGAGGGTTTCCGACTGGGACGAGGTTGTAGCACCAGTCTCGCTGGTCAGTGTCGTGCTGCTCTCCTCAGAAACTGATCCTGAAGTTGTGGATGTGTTGGCATCGGTAGTTTCAGTCGAGGTTTGAGCGGTCGCAGTCCAGCTTGAGGCAGTATCAACGCTAGACTCTGTCGATGCTGAGAGAGAAGTCACAGCTTCAGTCGAGGTCGTTGAGGATGGTAATTCGAAGGAGGATGTCTGACTGCTCGTCGGCTCCGTTGAAGTGGTGTCGCCAACAGTAAGCGATGTATCAGAAGCTTGTGAAGTTTGCGTGGTGGATTGATCGACATCCGACGAAGATTGAGTCGTGGTGGATGCGATTGTCGATTGGGTTTGTTGAGTATCCGACGAGAGAGTCGAGGTAGCCGTGGTGAATGACGAATCAGAGGATGAGAGCCTGTTCAGCCGTGGCCTACATCCCCTGAGGAGTGGGTTGATGGCAGTGGAGGTCGATGTAACAGTATCGACCTCTCGCTTCTCGACCCGATCGGACGGGTCATCTCGTAGCCAATGAGGTGCATCGGCCTCTCGAGGGAACAGATTGGTATCAACAAAGGGGAGGGTGTCAGGGGCAAGATGAGTATCCAAAGGAGCGTCAAGAACGAAAGTAGGGGAAGTGAAACGAGCGGAATGGCTGGACGAAGAGTGAACGAAATCAGGAACAACGGAACCTTCTTTTGCAAGGCCGCTCCCGCAGAGCAGCGGGAGCAGTAGCCAAGACAGTCTGGCCATGGTTTGCCGATGGTCAGTAACCTGACGTTGTCCGTGTTGATTCGATCCAACACGAAAGAAAAGAGAAACGGAAAGCGACAGCGACGTAGACAGCGACCCACGGTTAATGGGGGGAGATAATGATCATCTATTATCTTGAAAGCTTACGAATCTCCCCATGCATCACGCCTACCCCCAAAGTTCAGCTCTCCACCTGAATTGTCGCCTCTGACGTTCGAGATCTCGGTTCTCCCGGTGAGAGTCTGTAAGGTAAAAAAGGAAGCGACGACAGCTAAAAACGAAACTATCGATTTCACCAACCCCGCCTGAAAGTTCTTGCACAGGGAACGGGCGAATGAGACATGAACCGAGCCGAGTCAACACGGACCTGAGAGCCGAAAGTGCCAAGTCTCGGCCGTACGAACTGTAAGTCCCGGGAAAATCTGGCCAGGCGTTGACGGCGCGGCGATGGATTCCAGATTGGGTGTAGGCTTGATGACTAGAAGCTGAACGCCCTCACCAGAATGGCTCTATTCTTTGGACCGAGGCCAATTAAATCTCACAGATGACGACGACTTTGAGATAGCGGTTGCAAACCTAACGGCCCTGGCGTCATGATAAGGCTCCTGAGTTCGGGTACACTACCGTGACAGACTGCCGGGACGCGGTCCAGCCCCTGGAGGCCGCAGACCTTCTCAGCTCCAGGCTCTGTCTTTTCAAGGCGCATGACGATATTCGGTCGAAGCGAGATCTAGAACTATGCTACAGAGCACTTCGAACAGTCTGATAGTATCAGCTGGCAGCTGATGAGGAAAAAGACTCTGCCGACAGGGGCTTCGCGCCGGCGACATCGGCAGACAAAATGGCGACTACCCATGGCGTTTTAGACTTATTGTGACACTTGACCGACACGTGGACATGGTCACAGCGTCTCGATAGCTTGGTGTTGGATTGGTTCGGGATGTCCCGTTTGATTGAGTCGAACTCCTGTGGCTTGATGAGACATAGACGCGATAAGTGATTGGATGGAGCCCCTGACTCAAAAGCCAGCCTCTATTGGTGGGATCTGATTCTTCCGCCAGTAACAGATCCATGGTCCTGATCAAGTCGGCAACTCTAGAAGAACAGCTGGTCTGTGATAATCAGCATGGAAAAATTTCGGAAGTGTGAACATGTCGTCAAGACACCCAAGGCATACGACGCCCATTTGACAGATTTGCAGAGGAGGCCATCAGGTCTAGGAATCAGAGCGCGGCTCCAGCCCTACCAAGAGTCTAGAACAGATTGATCATCGATTACCTACCGGTGTCTGGTCAAGCTTTTCAATGTGAATGCATGGACCACATTTGATCGTCACCGAGAAAGGCAATCCATTCGAGCCTTGCTTATCAGCTGATATCGTGGGTATATGTTGTGGAGATCGAGGTGTGCCCCTGTAGCCCAATCTTGGTCGAAGGGTCTGTTGAATGCCCATATGGAAAGCAAGATGTCAACCATTCTTGCTCTTTACAGCAAATTCTCACCTTTCCATGAGTTCTGTTAGTGCATCTACTATTGTTTTATTTCTCTTAACCCCTAACATGATGTACTCGGTTCAATTCTAGGCTATCCTCTCCTGCCGCCTTTCTCAATCACATTTCATTTTACGCGCGGCATCTTCCGTTTCAACCCAGTGATAGATGATCGTTTAAGAGAATTTCTGTTTTTCCTGCAGTTAATAGTAGGCTATCTACAATAGACATTGAGACCTATTTAAATGGGGTAAAAGCAAAGAGGTGGGAAATACCAAAGATAAGACCAACCCCCAATCAACGGAAAATCGGCTAGCCTTCACAGACCCGGAGTACGAGCAAATGTGAAACTAAACAATACCCGGTGAGCTTCAAAGTAGTTGTGCATTTGAAAATATAGTTGTATGGGTGAATTCACCACGTCATGTGAAGGTCACTGAGCAAAATGGATCAGGTCTAATCTTGCGAACAGCTGGTATAGGGTAGGCTTCTCCAAGAGAAGAGTCGATGCTACGAGCTGGAGGCACGTCTATAAACCCCAATCGCACCCCAATTGACTAAACGGACCGAGACCCGAGTGCCTTGTAATGTAATTTTTGAAGAGGTCTGAGTGAATTAGTTGTTCCCTATATTCACTGTCGTCACAAGGGCAAGCCATCTCGCGCAGTAAACGTGACCCAGAAGGCTAGAGGATTTATGAGACAATGAACTTAACTCACGGCCATTAGGCACAGAAGTAACTCTTGCAAATGCTTCGGCAATAGGAAAGGCCATGGAGGCACGGTTCGCAAACAGCACGGAGGTCCCTCACCATACAGATTTGGGTTTATTAACCATCAAGCCTGTCTCTACCAGTTCCAATCTCCCTCAAGCATTTTCACTAGATCATCCGCGCGGTTGCGCTCCTCGCACTCCTCATCAGTATCATACCACCCGTAGAGGTCGGAGACGTAGTGATAGTCTGGGTTAAATGGACGAGCGGCAATGCGACGAGCTTCTTCCTCTGTGTGTACGTCAGTGAAGCATCTTTATTTCCAATACCGTGTGTACCTTGTTCTTCAATCTCTCCCGGGCTCCGTGTGCGACGAAGAGATCGACCTGGAATGCGATGGAAGAAGATAAATTCGTCACTTGAATATTGGTGGCTAGTGCGCAGTCTGGCGGCGAGAGAGACTGCATCGAAGACATACGTATCGGCTGGCAGCTTTGTCGTATCAATCTCTTGGATATAGACCTCACCTATAGAGCTAAGGTCATGCGTCCGTTCGCGTTGATTTGCCCATCTTCGGGCATGTGTGTAGGAACTGAAGACCGAGAGGAAACAGCTGGGTTGTTGGTTACTCCAATCGAAGTGTCTCTCCGCCGCTTGCTTTAGACTCAATTCGTCGGAGATCGCGCGGGTTCTATCTTGTGCAACAACATCTCCCGTGACTGGATCTTTCCGAGCTTGGGATTCAGGATGGGCTACCCTCCAGAGAGTGCTTGGAAGGTAGGTGCATCTGTAGGTATTGAGGTCGAAGGTGCCGGCCATGTCTTTTAGAAGCCTCGCAGGGTCGCTATGATTGTCGTGAAGACATCCTCAGCAATGCCTTCAAAATTATCAGTCGAGACGTTCATAGACTATTGCAGGAAATCTGCTGACAAGGTGCCTTGCGGTTTTATGCATCAAAGCTCGCAACGCCACCCCCGCAGTCACTCTCACAATGACGCGACCTCCCTGAGCTTCTATGACTTCCCTTCTTTATCGCGTGTGGAGGAGGGTTTTACCACTGGCCGTATTCAACTGGGGAATGTGCCGTAGGGTGGAACAGCCTTGAGAGAGGCTGCATGACTTGTGCTCTCCGAGAGAAGCTTGAGAGCTGTCTCTGATGTGCGAGAGCAGCTAGACGATAAATATGCCTTAACCGAAAGTCTTATACGACAGAGGCACTTGAGAATCTGATAGCTATCGAAACTGCAGGTCTAAGGAAGAAAAGTTAAATGATGGAGTAGGTCTTGCTCCTCCTTTCTCAACGCCATTTAAACATTTGTCAAATCGGGAACACAATATCGAAGTACCCACGTTGCTTTGAAGGAAAGGGGTTGAGCCTAGCAGGACTTTAAACAGGAAGAGAAACGCATTGGTCTTTTATTCTTACTAGGGTACTTAAACTCATAGTTATCTCATCGTCACTTATCCTAAAAAATCTCGGGGTCTCCAAGGAAAGCCACCTTATGAGTTGAGGGTTGAGCGAGGGAGTAATGACTGAAAGCTGCTAACTGACAATGAGACTTCATAGAACAGGCACAAAGTGCAATATCAATGATGGACTCTGAGACTAAAATCACTATTAACGGATGGTTCTTGTCTGAATGCTTCGAGTCTGGTCACCCTGTCACGTGCTGGTCGAGTAGGGGCGTCCACGTGACTTGGCGTCAGGCACGCTCCTGGCTCCACCTTTTCGTCATCAAGCCTGACACGACGCATGTCTGTGGCACACCACGTCTACGTGCCATTGTCAGATTCGGATTGTCAGTCTTTATGTTCAGGCTGACTAGAGTCCCCCCGAGAGGCTTCAATAGTCCGCGTTGAACTTGGAGTCCCAAAAGAACCGTCGCCACGCCACTTCGTGCCATCGAGATGAGTACTTTTGACGATGACGAATTCGACTCTGGCGACGACCTCTTTGACGGGGTTACCGCGGAAGAGCTTGTTCAAAAGCCAGGCGTGAAGCATGAAAGAGACTACTCAATAGGGACGGAAGCTTTTAATCCTACGAAAAAGGCGCGATACGCGTCCGAAAACACCGAGGACCAGTCGAGGCTTCGTCTCGCTGAAAAGATCTTAGCTGAGAACTTTGGGCACAAGTCCTTCAGACACGAACAGAAGGCGGCCATCAATCGAATCTTGTCCGGCAAGAATGCCCTCGTTGTCTTTCCAACAGGTGCCGGGAAGTCCCTGTGCTACCAGGTGAGCATTGCCATGCCTCTTCTAAAGTCTCACTGGTCTACCCCTACTTACTCCTCATCAGATACCCGCAATTGCGTTCCCTGAGCTCGATCGCCAAACAAACGAGAGGCACCTCAATGATTCAGGAATCAGCATCGTCGTTTCACCCCTCATTGCCTTGATGAAGGACCAGGTCGACGCGCTCAAAAAGAAGGGCATCGCGGCGGAGTGTATCGATTCTACCAAGACCCGAGAGGAACTACAAGAGATCAACAATTCACTCCGCGAGGGAAAGCTCCGCCTGTTATATTGTGCTCCAGAGCGGCTGAATAATGAAGGATTTGTCGAGATGATGAAGCGTGTCAAAGGTGGTGTCCGTCTCATTGGTGTTGATGAAGCCCATTGTATCTCAGAGGTGTGTTTACCTGTCCCAGCAATACTGATCATCATAGCTAACAGATCCCCAGTGGGGACATTCTTTCCGCCCAGACTACTTGAAAGGTTGGAGTCTTGCCTGCCCGTTGGCCAACTGGGAACTGACACAACCTAGTTGCACGATTCGTCAAGGAGATCCATGCCGAGCGGGTCATTTGTCTGACTGCGACAGCCACACCTCCTGTTGTTGATGATATCTGCGAAGCATTCGACATTTCAAAGGAGGGAGTATTCATGACATCCATGCACCGTCCAAAGTGAGTACTGTGACCAAGAGATCTCGAGATTCAGCAACTGACCTCTCTAGCCTGATTCTCGAGGCCAAGGCCATGGCGACGAAGCAGGACAAATACGAGCCTCTTTTCGAGTTCTTGAGAACACACTCAGGTTCTACTCTCATCTATGTCACCGTTCAGAGGGTTGTACAGCCCTACCCTCGTGCCTGTTCGTTTACTGACAGCCTATTCAGCAAGCAGAAGCGTTGGCTCATGAACTAACCAAGAGCGGGTTTCCCTCTCACTTCTTCCATGCTGGCATGAAGGTGGAAGAAAAGAAGAAGATTCAGGACGAGTTCATGGCTTCGAAAATCCAAATTGTGAGTTCGAATATGCTCTTGACATTGTTTCCCCAATCTCACAGTCCAGGTTGTTGCGACGATCGCCTTTGGCATGGGGATTGACAAGTCAGGTTGGTTCACTTTCATAACTCTTCAGAACTAGACTAACGGTTGAAGACATTCGCAACATTGTCCACTGGGATCTACCAAACACTGTCGAAGAATACTGTCAACAGGTTGGCCGAGCTGGCCGTGATGGGGAACAGAGTCACTGCGTGCTCTACCTTTGCCCCGAAGACTTTTACATCAAAGAGACATTTGCGCGAGGAGACTTGCCTTCCCGCAACTCTTTGCACAACCTTCTCACGGATATCTTTGATACCGAGGTTGTTACCAAGCCTGTAGGCGACACGTTCAAAGCAAGCCATTACCATCAAGGGGCGGAATTCGACATTCGCCAGAGTCCCTTGAGCGTCATTTATGCCACACTGGAACTGAGATTCAATCTCATTCGGGCAGTTACACCGGAGTACAGCTCGTACAAGTTTGAGGCCACACCTAGTTACTTCCCCCGTCTTAAGAACGACAAGTCACCCGAAGCCAAAGCCATCCTCGAAAAGGCACGAAAGGCGAAGAAATATCACACCATTGACCCGTCTGAAGTGGCTTCACTCACGGGAACCTCTCGTATGGAAATCGTCAAAATTCTCAACGATCTCAACGACTCTGGCGCCATCATACTCACCGTGGGCGGAGTGGAACAAAAGTACAAGATCCTGAAGGAGCTGCCAAGCATTGATGCCGAGATTGATGCTCTGACGGATGAGGTGTACGCAAGTCTGCAAGTGCGTGAAAAGCAGGCGCTGGAAAGAATCCAGCAGGTCATCAAATTCATCACTGGGCGAAAGTGCTTTGGTCTTTCGATTGCCGAGCATTTCGGGATGAGTCTCCCTGACGGCAAGACGAAGTGCGGGCACTGCACATTCTGTCTCAGCGGCAAGGCGATAGAACTGCCACCATCGCCACCCAAGACTTTGAACCGAGCAGCAATTCGAGAAGTGTTGAACGCGACTGATGTCCGAGACGACGCACGATTCCTTGCGAGAGTTGCTTTTGGCATCAAGAGCCCACGGGTGACCAAACTGAAGTTGGACAGGAACCATGTGTTTTCGTCGATGGCGGATTCTAATTTCGAGGTACGTTGAGAAGCTACGAATGCTGTGAGATTTACTAAGAGTGCGACGTAGATGATACTGAAAGAGTTCGAAAAGGCGTGTGATGAGTGATGTGAGACTGCTGCCTATCTTGTTGTTTGATGCACATGGCGCACAATAGCACCAGATAGTGTCGACGACTATCGTTTTTTTTTTTTTTTTACGGATTGCTCGGAAGGTTACCAGAAACGGCGAATGCTGGCGCTATATTTACTATTTGTTGTTCTGGCTGATGTGATATCTAGAATGTTATAAATGGAGATAGAGTGAGACGGCACAGTTGACCGGGGGGTGTCATGTCACGGAGAATTAATGGGCTTGCAGCTTTAACTAGCGGCTTATGGCTTTTGTGTCTGAAATTTTGGGGTTGAACTAGGTATCAAAATGGTTTGCATGACAAACGAACGACAAGGATGCCGTTGAAGCCGAAGCCGAGGCGGCGGAAACGAGATTGAAGTGAATCAGGCAAATCATGCCAATGACGACGCACTGACAAAAAGCTTACCGCCTGCTGACTACGACGGACACGGACAAGGGCAAAGTCCGTTTTCTCGGGGCCGTTTCCTGTCAGATCTGCCTAGAACTAGGCTGGCGTGGTTCTGGATGGGACTAACTGCGCGCTGGTCGCAAGCAATTGCCCCAGCTGAGAAGCTATTTTCAAGGTTCGAGGTGAGCTTTCGGGAACGAGGAGCCGTGTCGTGCTCGTAATTCGGTTGCTGGGTACGAATTCCGATGTCTCGGGTTGATGCCCGACAAGGAAGTGATGCATCACATGATGGGGTCAGTGTCAATAGTTCTCAGGCATTTCAACATGATTAGACGTGTCGACTTTGTTTTTCAGCTTGAAAGAAAAAACAGAGTTTAAACACTGCCTGTTCGTCACAGCTGATCGAGAGGCTGGCTGGCAGGCGATGAATGCGCTGTTAAAAGTCGTGCCACCTGGACATGCGTGAATGTGGCCACCTGCGCTGTGCAAGGCTTTTCCGGGCGGCAGATCCATAGCGCCTTTGGGCCGTGACAGGCTGGTTTTGCAGCGAGTGGCTTGCGTTTGCGTAAGGAGGCAACGCTTGTACACAGTGTTGAAGACGGAGTTGGAAGCCTCGGCAAGGACTGAAAAGAGAGAGAGTCCTAGAAGTGTGTGTTTGTTTCGGTTGTAAAATGTCTTATTTGACGTTAACTCCGTTTGACCTTTAAAAACGGTTGTAGGATCGAATGGATGATGGATGCTGACATTCCTTCCATCGTCAAAGACGGCAAAAAAGAGCGCGTGCTTTTTTGTCTGACCTGGTCGTTGCGTGGGTCATGCAAGAGAACAGGAGAGGGAGACGGCACACAAAGTGCACTTTTCCGGGGTACGTCGTTTCTTTTGGTCGCCACGAGCGGTCGCAACAAAAAGCCACAGAGAGACAGAGCGAAAGCTCAGCCATCAGTGGTGATGAATAAATCTGACTGTGCTGTGTTGTGCTGTGCAAGCAAGGCACCGACAGACCCGAGAAAATGTCTCGCTTCTCTCCCCTTCTATTTTGGACTGGTACTGCCAGCTGGCGTGGGGTAAAGGTCCTGGAAGTTAACTGTATTTGTACGGAGTCAAGGTGGAGTGTGCCCTGACCGCCGATCGCATCTACCTCAAACGTCTGGCCTCGCAGGGAAGGGAAAACGGTCGGGTCACTGACGTAAACACGTCACAGCGGGACGAGACAGGGGTAAACACTCATGGCCCTGAATTACTGGGCCATCAACAGGGCCTTGCCGTAGCATGATGGGCCATGGGATCGCCAAAAAGAAGTGGATGCTGCAGCGGTAGTTGCGCGATACGAGGCTTTGTCACACAACACGGCCAACAGCAGACCTACCCTTGCTAAAAATAGGCTTCTCGTTCTATTTTCTTGAATCTTGCCTTTTTCCCACAGTGTTTGCTGACTTGGAAGGAATCTCCATGACTTTTGTAAACTGTGCTCAGCCTGACTCCGACGTCAGTATCGGTTGACCCGGGCCAACCAGAGTTTGTAGAGGTAGCTTTTGGTGGGGAGCTACGTTACGCGGCAGGGCAGATCATTGACAATAAGGATCAGGATCCCCAGTGTTTTTTCTTTCTCAGACCTCTTCTCGATTGAACAAAAAAATTCTTGTTTTTTCTTTGTCTGTGTCTGTGTGTAGACCTGTTTGTTACGTACTACCGTGTCCTCTCGTTTCACCAGGGGGATCAAGATAATTCCCATCTTCCATCGTCGTCGTCGTTCGTTTTTTGACTCTTTTCCCACTTCCCGAAGCTCCCGGTAAATCCGTCATCGCATGCTCTCAAGCTAAGCTACTTTTGACGGGGTCTACCAGCGTCCATCATGGCCTTTAACGAGCACGGCCAGCCAAATTATGATGCGCCGCGGGAGATGCAGGATCTCCCAGCGGGACAGGCTGTGAGTTTGGAGCAGAGTAATAAATTTATGAGGCCATTCACATTGACAATTCCTCTTCCAGTACCATTTTGGTGGCCCGCCGCCCGAAGAACCCGGCGATCCCACCCGCCAGCCCTTGCAGCCCTTACACGACCCATACTCGCCCGTATACGACCAGTTTACACCTCCCGGTACCCATCATGGCATGAATCAACCTCCAGCAACCGACTTTGGCAACATTACACCACCTCCAGGTATCAACGATCCTGTACCCGGGGAAAACGACTCTTCTCGAGATCTCCTCCATGATCCCTACGGCCACGGCGGCTTTGGCGGTTACGGCCATGACCCCAATCGCCTGGGGTCCCCGAACTCGGAATATGACGTCGAGGCTTCGAGATTGGCAGAGTCGAGACTCTCGGTCATTCGAAGAGCTGCCACCATGCAGTCTTTTGACCAGAATGAGACCCTCTCGGTGCCAGGCTTTGTGCAGGGACGTCCAGACTCGGCGTTCCACGACCCGGAGGAGAGCTGGATGGAGCGACAGCAGCAGCAGCCCCTCACCCGCGGCCTCACCCGATCGCGAACCCGCAAGGTCAAGCTCGTCCAGGGTTCCGTCCTGAGCATCGACTACCCCGTCCCCAGCGCCATCAAGAACGCAATCGAGCCGCGGTACAGGGACGCCCCGGGGAGCGTGCAGGAGGAATTCACAAAGATGCGCTACACGGCTGCCACGTGCGATCCCAACGATTTCACCCTGCGCAACGGCTTCAACCTCCGCCCGCGCATGTACAACCGCCACACAGAGCTATTGATCGCCATCACGTATTACAACGAGGACAAGGTGCTCCTCGCCCGCACGCTCCACGGAACGATGCAAAACATCCGAGACATTGTGAACCTCAAGCGCTCCAAGTTCTGGAACAAGGGAGGCCCCGCGTGGCAAAAGATTGTCGTCTGTCTCGTCTTTGACGGTATCGACAAGGTCGATAAAAACGTCTTTGACGTGCTGGCCACGGTCGGCATCTACCAAGACGGCGTCATCAAAAAGGACGTCAACGGAAAGGAAACAGTTGCTCACATCTTTGAGTACACGAGTCAAATCTCAGTCACGCCCGATCAACAGCTCGTCCGACCTTCGCACGACAAGCCGCACCGTAACCTCCCGCCCGTGCAGTTCATCTTCTGTCTCAAGCAGAAGAACAGCAAAAAGATTAATTCGCATCGATGGCTGTTTAACGCATTTGGTCGCATTTTGAACCCCGAGGTCGCTATCCTCATCGACGCTGGAACGAAGCCCGGTCCGAGAGCCTTGTTGTCTCTGTGGGAAGCCTTTTACAACGATCGCGACCTTGGCGGAGCCTGTGGAGAGATCCACGCCATGTTGGGTAAGCGAGGCATCAACCTCCTAAACCCCCTCGTCGCGGTGCAGAATTTCGAGTACAAGATTTCCAACGTGCTCGATAAACCCCTAGAAAGCGCCTTTGGCTACGTGAGTGTCCTCCCCGGTGCCTTTTCCGCCTACCGCTTCCGCGCCATCATGGGTCGACCGCTGGAACAGTATTTCCACGGAGACCATACGCTTTCTAAGCAGCTGGGCAAGAAGGGAATCGACGGCATGAACATTTTCAAGAAGAACATGTTCCTTGCCGAGGACAGAATCCTCTGCTTCGAATTGGTCGCCAAGGCGAGTCAGAAGTGGCATCTCAACTACGTCAAGGCGTCCAAGGGCGAGACCGACGTGCCAGAGGGCGCAGCTGAATTTATCAGTCAACGACGAAGATGGCTCAACGGATCTTTTGCTGCATCTCTCTATTCTCTGATGCATTTTGGACGACTGTACCGATCTGGTCATAGCATCATCCGGCTCTTTTTCCTACACATTCAACTCCTTTACAACTTCTTCAACGTCTTGTTCAGTTGGTTTTCGCTGGCTGCGTATTACTTGACGACAACCATCATCATGAAGCTTGTCGGCACGCCTCAGGTTCTCTCTGGATACCACGGATGGCCATTCGGTGATACAGCAACGCCCATCGTCAACGTCTTGATCAAGTACATCTACGTCGCCTTCCTGGTTCTGCAATTCGTCCTTGCCCTCGGAAACAGACCCAAAGGATCCAAGTACAGCTACATTGCATCCTTCATGGTTTTCGGTCTCATCCAGCTATATCTCCTCGTCCTTACCGGTTACCTCGTCTACCGAGCCTTCACCACCACGCCGATCGAGGAACAGATCTCCTTCGCATCCGGACAGGCCTTTTGGGATAGTTTCTTTGGCGGCGGTTCTGGTATTGCCGGTCTGATCGTCATCGCGCTTGTCACCATCTACGGTCTCAACTACATCGCCTCCTTCCTCTATCTCGACCCGTGGCACATGTTCCACTCGTTCCCTCAGTACATGATTCTCATGTCGACCTACATCAACATCCTGATGGTGTACGCCTTCAACAACTGGCACGACGTTTCGTGGGGAACCAAGGGCTCTGATACCGCTGAAGCTCTTCCTTCTGCCAAGGTCATCAAGAATGAAAAGGAGGCCGTCGTTGAAGAAATCGAGCAGGAACAGGAGGATATCGACAGCAAATTCGAAAAGACCGTCTGGCGAGCTCTGGCCCCTATGAGCGAAATGAACCAGGAAGAACCTGAGAAGAAGGACGTGGAGGATTCGTACAAGTCCTTCCGAACTGGCCTGGTTATTCTCTGGTTGCTTTGCAACATTGTCCTGATCGTCTTTGTCACGACGGACGATTTCATCACCCTCGGCGTCTCCGTAAGCCTCCCCCATTTCCACCTCTCAAACAGCACTAACAACCTTGCAGAAAGCCGCCGACGTGCGAACGCCCATGTACTTCCGATTCCTCCTCTACGCAACAGCTGTGCTGTCCATCATTCGCTTCGCCGGTTTCCTCTGGTACATTGGCCGAACCGGCATCATGTGCTGCATCGCGAGAAGATAGAGCGATGTGCACCACCAGTCAACGTGTCTATGAACTTTCTTCTTCTTTCTTTTGGGGTAAAATTAGGGAAACTACATTGCACTCAGGAAATCCTTTTTTAATTGTTTGATATTTGTTGTCTTGGATGCATCTCGGCAGGGGAATGGCTAGGTGTCTGGCCTCTCCCGCATTGGAGACTTCGTCAGCCTAGGCATCGACGTTGCCTTGTGTTGACGTATCGGGCACTGATATTCCTCGTCGGGCTAATTGGCGTTCTTGTTACTGTGGAAGCCATCTTGATCATGATGGCAGGAGCCGAAGGAGGAAGAAGGCAGGTCTTCCCTAGGAAAGGTGTGGCATTGTATTTGGCGTTGGATAATAGGTAGATTGTTGACCTGCTTGTTTAATTATATTCGGTAATATGGTCTAGATACCATTTTCTGCACTCTATGGGCCCTGAACCTGTCATGGGTTGTTATAGTTGACAAGTGACGTGAAGAGACAGCAGCCTGATCAAAACATTTCTCATCTCAACAGACACAGTTTCATAATGGTGATAGAATCAAGCAAAATGCCGTACATGCCACCATCACAACGTAGATCTACCACGGGCCCAAGCTCTGTCGGGGTATTCGCATACGAACGGGGACTGCAACTGGGGTAGTCATGTAAAAGTTAAAAGTTAATATTTTTCGTATATCTAGGGCTAATTGAGATAGTCCGGGATGAGCTTCACATCGCTGATGCCTTCATTCTTTGCCCCAGCCTTTGTTATCACAACGGTTGGTGCCGGTAGTTGAAGAATACCCCGATCTAACAGCCGTTGGACCCTACATGCCACATCTGCCCTGAAAGAATCAAAGGCACTCTCCCCCTTTCTCATGTAGTTGGATTCATACTGTATTAACATGTATGGACTAAGCTCTACCAGGAAGCTCCGAAAAAGACGCAACCAAGACACAGGAGTCGTCTCTAAACGAACGACTCCTGACAACAGTGTCTGAAGCTCAAGACAATCAGTCACAACATGACAAATCCAATACCTCTCAAACATGGCCTCCACTTCCTGCCCCCCGAAATCCCAGCCCTGTGAGTCTACCCCAGATCCACATTAGGAAATTAATTGCGAAGCCAAGATCTAAAAGTAGGCGGCATTTGTAATCGCACTATTTTGGACAAACGATCCAAGGGCGAGATTGTCGCTTACAAATGCCCCCGCTGCGGCGCGGTTTAAACACTCATGGGTATATCATGGCTTCATCAGCCCATCTAAATATGGATGGTCTGTATAAGACAATAGCTGCAAGTTTGAAATTAACGCGAACATGACCAAGATCTTCCTGTAATCTTGATAATCTTTGACCCCCCCTGAGAGTTTAATCAAACTGATTCCTGTCTAGGACTGGTGCGACTGGCTACATCGGTGGTGATGGCCTCCACACGCTGGTAAAGGCGCATCCCGAGTACGAAATTACCGCGCTTGTTCGAACCAAGGAGAAGGGTGGCCTGGTCACTAGCCAGTATCCCTCGGTTAAGCTAGTCTACGGCGATCTAGACAATTCTGAGCTGCTTGCCGAGCAAGTCTCCAAGGCGGATATTACCTGCCACTGGGCCAGTTGCGAGCACGAGGCCGCTGCCAAGGCTATAGCTGAGGGAATTTCACGCAAGACCAAGGATGATGCAGGGTTTGTCATTCACTTATCTGGAGCCGACATTATCTGCTACCCTGACTTGAACGATGAGACTTATGGTATCAAGAGGGACCAGGTGTTTGACGACTGGGATGGCGTTGGCGTTGTCACCTCGCCTCCTGAGAATGCGCCTCACAGAGAAGTTGACCTGGCTATTCTTGGTATCGGCAGTAAAACTGCCATCGTTTGCCCCCCTACTATCTACGGTCCGGGTCGGGGCCCTGGTAATCAGAGAAGCATCCAGGTTCCTGAGCTAGCGTTGCATAGCTTGAAGAGGGGTGCTGCTATCACTGTGCAAGGAGGCGAGAATATCTGGAACTCTGTTCATGTGCACGACTTATCCAAGTTGTGGCTGAAGCTTGTCGAGGCCGCTGCCCAGGGTGGAGGCAAGGCTGACTGGGGGTCGACTGGATACTACTTTGTCGAGAACGGAGACTTTAGCTGGAAAGCCATTGCGGAGAAGATTGCCAAGGAGGCAAAGGCGCAGGGTCTTTGGAAGGATGAGAAGGTGGAGAGTTTGAGTGTTGAGGATGCGGACAAGGTGTGGCCTTATGCTTCTTTCTTTTGGGGAACCAACTCTCGCAGCCGAGCTATCAGGGCTCGCAAGGTATTGGACTGGGAGCCGGTGGAGAAGGATATCTTTGATGATGTAGTTGCAGTTGTCAAGGCGGAGGCTGCTTCTTTGAAGCTGGCTGAGTAGACCGGTTCAATGATAGACTGAGTGGGACACAATATATCTATCTATCCCGAGATTCTTTTTATAAAATGCCGCAAGTACCGATTGGACATATGCTTCCAGGAAACTTCAACTCCAAGATATTGTTGGAACCCATCTCATTAAGTCAGCAACTGAAAACATTTGACACTAAAGGTGACTCGGCTCAGTTCCTGCATCTGACTCGTCTCTTATATCCGTGACTCGGCCCAGTCCGCGTGACAGTAAAATCGATCTGCGCCGCGTCAATTCCAGAATCGGCCTTTGATCCCGGGAATATTTTGAAGGTTTCTGGAAGCTGGATAGGCACATTTGGCCAATCATTCCGACACATCGGCATCAAACACCGACTCTCACTCAAGCGCTATCACGGCTCGGCATGTCGGAAGGGGCAAGTCACCGCGTAAATGGTATCTATATGATAACGAGGACGAGTATTTTAATCGACATGTCTTCTAAACTCTAATCCTGGATTGTCAAGTTAAATCATCATCGTAATTGAACCATTCCTACTCGTTTCTGACAAACCTGTTTAAACACCAACATGCGAACTCTTCGATACATCTCTATTGTCGGCTGCCACGCCGAGGGTGAAGTCGGCGACGTCATTGTCGGCGGCGTGCGAGATGTTCCCGGCAAGACGATGTATGAGAAGCTTGTGCATTGTCGGGATAAAGAGGATTCTCTGCGACAACTCATTCTTAACGAGCCGCGAGGCCGATCGTCCATGAACACAAACCTACTCCTTCCGCCGACAGACCCAAGGGCAGATGCAGGTCTCCTGATCATGGAGAGCACCGAGTATGCTCATATGAGCGGATCCAATGCCATGTGTACAGCTACGGTACTGTTGGAAACGGGAATGGTTCCTATGAAGGAGCCAGTGACTGAGCTTGCTCTCGATACGGCTGCAGGCTTGGTCACCGTCAAGGCACAATGTGACGCTGGCAAGTGCAAGTCCGTCAGCGTCGAAAACGTCCCATCTTTCGTCGACACACTCGACCTGCAAGTTGACGTGCCTGGGCTGGGCGTTGTTTCCGTTGATATCGCTTGGGGTGGCATGTGGTACGCCTTCGTTAAGGCATCTGATCTTGGTTTAAAGGTTGAAAGCGACAACGGAGCTAAGCTGGTCGAGCTTGGAGAACGAGTCAAGGATTACGTCAAGGCCAAGCACACGCCTATTCATCCCGAAAACGACGGCATTCGTGGTGTCACTGTCATTTCCATCACTGAGGATCTCAAGGACGAGGAAGATTGCAAAACTGCCATGAACACGGTCGTTGTCTCCCCTGGTCGCTTGGATAGGAGCCCTTGTGGAACAGGCACATGTGCCAGGATGGCAGTCCTGCACGCGCGAGGTCTCTTGAAGGTCGGAGAGGTATTCAAGCATAGGAGTATCATTGGTACTGAGTTCATCAGTCACATTCGAGGAACCACTCAAGTCGGTGACCGACAGGCTGTGTTGCCAACTATTCAAGGAAGGGCATGGATTTCAAGCTACAAGCAGATCGTGCTGGACCCTACTGACCCCTTCCCAGAGGGTTTCAGGGTGGGCGATCAGTGGCATGTGTCTGGTGGTGTATCTTAAAATGCTCTAGCTGAACTAAATCCTTTAGTAAGATCTATAGCTTCGACCTCAATGCCTGCTTTTCCTCGGCCAACTTTCTCTTGCGTCTCCATCCTTCCAGTTTGGGAGCTACCATGCCAGCCCAGATCTCCAACCACTTTGGATCGAAAGGAGGTAGTGTTCGGCCATTGGTGCCTTCGGCTGGTTCCCCAGCAATGTCCCTCAGGAACTCGAGGTACTTGTCGTAGTCTGGAGCAATAGAGTAGTAATCTTTGCCTCCCTTCTTCTCGGCGACTCGTTTCCGCTCCCACTCGAGCTGCTCGGGAACTGACGGTAGAGGCTTGGCTCTTCCAGAAAGCGTTCTTGCGACGGCCACGGCTTGCCATTCATATGCTCTGAATGTGAAGCCGCCTCCGAGCTAATAGGTGTGGTCAGCTTATGAAACATGTTATGAGATAAGGAGGACATACCATTCCAACAAACGTTAGGGTTGGGTCTTCAATGTTCCACGTATGTTGATAGACACCAGGAAGTCGCCGATAGGCATTCTTGACCCGGGATTGGACTTCAGGTAGGAACGGGAAGCTAAAGGTGTAACCAGTTCCGTATATGATGTGATCCACCTTGTCAAGCTGTGTGCCATCCGTGAAGTGAACTTTCCCCGTCTCGGGATCAAGGCGGCTGATTGCGGGTTTGATGGATATCTTTGGATGCGTAAAGGGTTCCCAGCCAAAAGCCGGGATGGGGTCGCCACGTATTGATGCGTACACTGGGCCTTCAGTGAAGTCAAGGATTTCGTGAATGATCTCGTGCGAAGACACCGAGGCACCAACCACAATGACACGCTACCAAAGTTAGTTCTCTGATGAGTCTGCTTTCTTGGTGTACTCACCTTTCCCGTATACTTGGGCCCTTCCCTGAAATGTTTGCTATGCTGAACAACCCCGGGGAACCTCTTGTCAAATTCGATGAGTCCGTCAACCTCTGGGAACCAAGGAACATTATAGTGACCCGATGCAACGACGAGGGCGTCAAAGGTTTCACGCCACCAGTAGTTACGACCATTGACGACTTTGCGGAGAGTCAACACCCACTCACCACTCTCCTTGACAGCGCGCTCAACTGTTGTGTCCAGTTCAAGCAGTTTCTCATGGCCACCTCGAGAGAAGATGCCCTCTATCCACTCACGGATTGTCGTGTGGTGACGGAAAGGAGCTTGGGGTCCATACTCGTCCAGACTGCGCTGAGAGAGCTTGTCTGGGAATGGCTCTTGGGTGAAACTCATGATGGCGGGCGTGATGTTGCTGTGAAGGTTCTCATGAATGGCTGTGTCCGAGAAGCGGTACTGGTTACTATTAACAGCCTCGGAGACAGGTGTAACAGCAGGGAGATTCTCTGGAATTGGCACAGCGGTGTCAGCTTCCCCAGCAACCAGCTTTTCTAGGGAGGGGATCCCGGCTGGCAGATGTGGTGTGTGAATCCTAGACAGGCGTGTGAGCTCCCAATGCGCGTTTGTAGAGTAATAAAAGCTCACCATGTTCCGCCGACACCAGCTCGGCGGTCAAAGACACGAATCGTGTCAAAGGCTCCCTCCTTGACCAAGGCATCAGTGGCAATAGCACCAGCGGGGCCAGCGCCAATGACGGCGACGCGACGAATCTGAGTAGGCATATCTAGAGTCTCGACGACGCAATTGCCAGTCCCAAAAGTAATCAAGCGTAATAGAGAAGACAAGATTCCGTGAGACATGTTGAGGGACAAATGTCGTCTTAAGAAATGGCGGGCTCGGTTCAATTGGTTCCGAAACCGGGCTAACTTGATTACGCCAGATGTCTCACGATGGCGTTTATGCATGTTGAAGCACGTAACACCAGAAAGATATGTACGTGATTACGAAAACTTCCAATGAATTTGTAGTACTGGATATGAGGCCCACCATGGTTTGATAGTAGGCGAGAACGCGCGGGGGAGATGCTAGGATTATAGATATTGTTCCGACTTTTGAGCGATGGAGTGGGAAAGATTGTCCGCGATTTCTGACAAATGCAGCTTGGCATAAATATCCATCGCCAATTATACATTGAGCAGCGTTGATAAGACCTTGTGCGCATTGAATCCACGTTGAGTGCTGCGACATCACTTCTCAAGTCAACCACCTCTTGAGCTAGCCTGGGATTTTCGTTTGCGCTGTGATAAAAGAGGACGATCGAGGGCTCGACAAGGCTAATGAGAGGATATTACAGCTATCTGATTATTTGAATCCTATTGGGAGCATCCTTCGGCTGAAGAAATACCTTACTCCCTATAGGTAAGCTAGCTCACATGAGTTGGCGAGGACTCAACTCCAGGGTCACAGTCGTAGAACATGGTTTTCTTTCAGTGTATATTTACCCTGGCTAACTAAAAATAAAAACTGTCCCAGTTAATCATCATTTCTCTGCATCAACCGATGTAACACCTCGAAAGATGTCGCTGGCTCACTCCTCGAGTGATCGGGCTCCTCTTTCACCAATCTTCACTTGCCAACCACTAGGAAACTCGCTACTAGTTGGGTCAAACTCACTGCACCGAGGATAAATAGGTAAATATTCATGCACCCACAACTGCAAGGTTAAGTGCTAATTCCGCTGGTCTTTGTGGGCCGAGGTTGGAGAGAGAGGCTCATCTGCATGAAGTAATGGTGGGTGAAACTCTATAACTGAAGTTCGATGCCAGTGATTACAGTGAGCTACAGACCGCCTAAAACACCTGAGACCTATAAAGAATGCCCAGGCGGCCTTAGAATATGAACTTTCACCCTTCGTTGGCAAGTATAGCTTCCCGAAGAGTGAAGACAGGCTCATCTGACTTGAGCCGGGAGCGTCGGCAAACAACAGCTCGACAACGACACCAAGTTTCTAATCTCAAAATAAAAGCAATGCTCGCTTGGTCTAAGACACGGTCTAAGAGTTGCATAATGCTTATGGCATAGGCGGCGATGGCTCTGAGCTCATTGTCATCCGCAAACTAAGCGCTCTCGAATACGAGGTTGAGAGCCTCAGAAGGCCAACAGCGCCACTGTCAGTTAGGCAGAGCATGCCGTGATAACCGACATCCTATTCGTATCCCAATGAAGTGACCACAGCAGTTATCATCAGAATGACGATGATTGCCGGTACCGAGACATATTGCTTGCGCGGCAGCTGGCCCCTCAGGAGTCGGTCTACCAGACCCAGCGCTGGGAAGACCCAGGTAGACGTGGCGAGTTGTCAGTCCCAAGAGCTGCTATTTTTGACCAATTATGCTCTAAAATCACAAGCAGACAAATATCTCACAAAAACCTAACAACGATGGAAACTCTCATGATGCAGTGGAAAGATAAGCGGCCGTTCATCACGGATCTACTCATGTAATACCACTTTACGGTTGAGATTCATTGGTTAAAGCTCGGTTACGATGAGTACCGCTCCCTGTGATTGACTTTTTCACAAATCTCGATTTAGTCTTTGCATGATCTCATTTTTACACTCTTGGCTTTTGGCGTGAGGAGATTCTGGTCCGACTTTCCGAAGATGGAGCAGTGCCCAATGTGGACCATGCCGATCTGCTCATCATCGAAACGGGCCCAGCCGGCCTTATTGCCGTTAGCTGATGGGGGTATACTCCGCATTGGGTCATGGGCATGGGGTTGGAGGTGTGTTTCGAGGGTTCACTTGGCTTGCATTGGGGTCTGGTGTGCTTGCTTGGCATTGTCAAGGTGTCACTCAGGGGTCAGACAGTTCGGTCATAATCTGTATCAATTTCTTCTAGAACAGTCGCAATACTAAGCAAGGATCATTATGAACTCGACGTTCTCAAAAACAATGCTATGAAATTTCACTTTTTCCTCCAATCACCACCCCTTAAACGGCGATGGGCTGCTTCTGATTCCTGCAGCAGTCGACAGCCGAGCAGAACTGGACATCCTGTTCCACATTGGGGTTCGCAGCAGTCTGGGGGATGGACTGCCGAGCGGGCCAGATCTCCTGGTCCGCCGAGATCTCCTTCTTGTGGTGCTCCTGCAGGGCCTCGCGGACCTTTTGCTGGAAGAACAGGGGTCCCTGCTCCATCTCGGGGTGCATCTCGCCGTTGACAAAGACGCCGGCGTTGACGTTGCGCTGGGCGTTGGCGCAGAGGTACTTGTCCTCGGACATGATGCGCTTGTACATGTCACTGATGACTGTGAAGTCCTCATCGCTGGAGTTCTTGTTGCGGAACACCTCGTATCTCATGATGGACTTGTTGGGGCTCTTGGGCACAAAGCGCTGGATCATGAAGAAGTGAGGACTGGATATGGTTAGCTTGGCTCGGGTGTAGATGTAGTGATGAGACTTACGAGACGTTGGTGGAAGCATTGGGGAAGTAGTAGGTGGCAGCAACTCGGAATCCCCTCTTGATCTGGTCTTCTGTAGGGCTGCCAAAGTGCTGGATGTACGCCTTCTTGGTCTCAACATAGTACGAGTTGAGGTCGGCGATGGAGGGGATGTCAGGGTGGGCAACCTTGCAGTGGTAGCACTCGTTGTAGTTGTCGGCAAGGATCTTCCAGTTGTAGTCGCCCTCCATCTCCCAGGTGTGGTCAAAGGCGTAGTCCTCAAAGTTGTAGAAGGAGAAGCGCTCATGAGCATCGATGTTGTCAAAGTCATCGCTCCAGGCGATCTCAGGCTTCTCCTTGCCATCCATGTTGACCCAGATGAAGCCTCGGACATCAACGTGGACGTGGATGGGGAGCAGACCATTCTTAGACTTGTCAAAGCCCTCGAGGTCTTGGTAGCCAGGGGCCTTGGCGAGCTTGCCATTGAGGCCGTAGGACCAGCCGTGGTACTTGCAAGCAAAGAAGCTGGCGTTGCCCTGGTCACCCTTCTCGGGGGGGAGGACAGGGAAGGCACGGTGGCGGCAGATGTTGTGGAAGGCGTTGATGTTGCCATCACGGTCCTTGCAGATGATGAACTCGAAGTTGGCCACCTCGTACTTTAGCCAGTCTCCGTTGTTGGGGAGTCTAGCCTTGTGAGTGGTGAGGAGCCACTTTCTGGAGAAGATGGCCCGCTTTTCAAGCTCGTACATCTCTTGGGAGGTGTACCATGAGGCTGGGAGGGCTCGGACGGCGCTCTTGGTGTCAGGGGCAGGGGCGGAGGCGCCTCCACGGCCGAAGTAGCTTTTCAAGAATGACTGAGCCATTGTGATGTGTGTGTGTGTGAAAGAGATGGAAAGAGGAAGAAGAGTGGGAGTGAGAGGAGTGATTAGTGTCCGAGATAAGACAGGATATTAAAGTAGGTCTTATAGATAAGAGTTGGTGGTGGAGGAAGCTGTGCTTATGAAGCTGGTGTTGAAGATGTTGATAAAACCACTTTGAGTTTGGAGCTGGTTGTCTTCTAAATAGTTGTCCGCCTCTCCCATCTCGGACACCCAAGAATAGACCATGGCATGCACTATCCCCCCATCTCTTGCCACCTGATACCCATTGCCATGACAGATGGAGTTGCTGATTGGAATCAGGTGGCCCTCGACCGCGGTGAGTTGGCCCGATCACCTGACCGGGCCGTCTATCTCTGGGCGCCGGACTAGCATATCTCACCCCCTACAAACAAGGCCAAATCCGCCCTTGATACACCCTCCTCCATGGGCATGGACCCAATCTCTCATCGATGACGGTCTCTGGGGCCGTTGATTTGACCCCGGCGCCACTGCCAGCCGCACGCACACGGGGAAGAAAGACAGATTGTCCCCCACGTCTAGATCACATCGAAGGGTCGACCCCGGACCTGCAGAACTGTCTATACCAGGAACAGGCATCTCGCGGCCTGTCCTGCAGTCTCGATCACGAACTTGCGAAGCACCGGCAGTTGCTAGAAGCGAAGGAACACGGTGAGTGAATTCAATTCGGCTGGAACTGCTCTTCTCAGGATTTTCGTGTGAATACCGCCGGCAGGGTGTGCACAAATCGCGTCCACCTGATCGGTAATAAGGACGCTGTGAGGGCTGTACGACTGGGGAAGAACCGATAGCCGGCGCTGTGACCGCCCTTTGTTGGGGTCATACGGCGACACGATTTCGTAACAGCTTTCAAAATGCTGTGCACCGCGGCCTCAGATCAAGGGAGACGCGCGGCGAGGCCGAAGGAGACGGCATCATCGGCAAGTATTTGCTTTATCGCGGCGGGGATGAGTTTTTGCCGTGATTTGCAATGTCTCGACTAACACGGGAGTGACGGCGAGGGGATTCTTGAGGGTTCATCTGTAAGTGTCTGGCTGTGAGCGGAGATTGACTCCGTCGCTCACCAGTCCGCAACTACAATTGACCGCAGACGATCCAAATGCTGGATTTTCACTCGTGCCCGGGTAGAGAGCGTGAAAAGCCCATTTTCTGATCATTTTGCCAGCAGACAGCTCTCGTCGGGGGTTTGCTGTCAGTTGTGAGTGAGACGAGCAAAAAGAGTGTCACACTTGTGAGACCAGAATGAGTAGCATCCAAGCTGTGATACAGGAGCTACCATGCATGAAGAATGCAAGCTTTTTGAATCTCTATATCCGTAATTCCCCGGTGTAGTACGCGTTACGCTGGTGTTTCTCGACTTGGTGTTTTCTCCTCAAAGATGAGAACCAGCATGCTGTGAAACTCCAAAACACGAACACGAAAAGCTTGATGAGCGTATGTGTATCATGACCAGAATTAAACTTAGAATTCAGAATCCAAGCTTTGCAACCCGTGAGACTGCATTTATAGAGATAAAGCTGTCAGTGCGAAGAACCGTTGTTCAACATCCAGGTTCAACCCCTGACGATCCGGCTCCTGATCAAGATTTCAATGCATCGGCAGTTGAAATTTCTCCGACCTGCTAGAAGAAAAGACACCCCGCTAGAATACCAGAGAGAATATTTCTAGAAGAACAGTAGATTATCTTGTGTGAGTGGGAGGGGGGTTGCGATAACCTCAAGCTACCTGGTCTTAATCTTGCCTACCCTACAACTGTGAAGACCAAGATGGAAAGGAGAACCAAGGGCCAACGTTGCAAGACTGAGTAATCAACGACAGCTGATTGAATCTACGGCATGCTAGACTGGTAATGTAGTTGACGGTTAAGGGATTTCGGTCTCCTTCAGCTTCGTTATTCATCAATATCAAAGCCTTTGGCTAAACACCAACACACAACCATCGCCAGTCAACCACCACAATCATCAACAGCCAACTCGGCCTCAACTTCAAGCCACAGCCTACATGCAGGGTCCTCTCACCACAATCTACAGCCAGTAAGACAACAGCGTCTACTTCACCCTCACGAAACACACCGGGGACAATAAAACCCGTAACGGTCCGGAGGTTTCACAACCCGAAAGCCTTCTCGAAGGTGTCCGGCCTCAGACAAAACACGTGGGGGGTTGTGAGATGCTCGGCAGACCTTCCGACGACCGAAAGCCGGAGCCGGAGGAGGGGGGTCAAATGATGGGACGAAGGAAACGCCACTAGCGTCCTGTAGCTTCAATTGGGACCACGTGTGGTGCCTGGGCCCTCTGCCAGATGTGACGAGTGCCGTCGGTTCGAGGCCTGCAAACTTCGAGACCGTCGTGGACTGCGCGCTAGCAGTCATGGCAAAGTCCACGTCGAGTGATATGCATGGGTAAAGAGACCGGATTGTCCGGATAACAAAGTGCGGTTGACTCTCGGCTGCAGGAGCTAATCTATCTGGCATGGGTATGGATACAGGCAGACATGGATATGGACCCCAGCATGCGGCAGTTGAGGCGAACCAGGCTACCGGAGGCGTGGGGCCTGCGACAAGACAAGACAAGACAAAACAATAGATGGGTGTCTCAATGCTTAGCTGGCAGATCAGATCAACTGACACAACTCGAGGCACACCCTTGCGCGTCTGATGCCAATTGAGGTTTGACAATTGCAAATCTCGCGTCAAGCTAGGCCGGAAACGGAGCGGCTATGCGTTATCTCGAGGGTGCGGGGAAGCGAAGCGAGAGACATGAGGCTATCAAGACAAAAGAAAGAAAAGCTTGGACTCCATCGATAAGTTTTGCAAACACCGGAACCGTGCAGGCCGATCTCAAGTGCGGGGTATTGGCTTTTCGCTCTTCTTTGCGGGGGGGCGAAGACGCGGCGTCTGAGATAGGGCTTTACCTGATACGGCAGCAGGCATGCACACCGTACATGATGGCTGCCGCCCGTGTTGGAGGCCAGCTGACCATGGCTGCGAACGGGGAGGCGAGGGGAAAGCTTGACGGAAATCTTAATCTCGAGGGAGATGATGGTTGACGAGGGAGGTGAGGACTGTGGAAGGGGGAAGGTGAAGGGGCAGAAGGGCCGACATGGTGTCTTTGTTCGTGATTGAGGACAGCGAGTTTTCATTGACTTTGCTTAACTCTTCAACACTTGCCAAGTCTCGTTGCCTGCTGTGACCCTTATCTCAAGGTTGCAAAAAAGTGATGCTATTCCCATGGTGGTCACGTGATCGGACTTTGATACGTGATCGGATTCCGGCCACCTCGACCGGAATTCCAGACACTCTACGGATAATGAGATCTGGGTGAGGAGAATCGGACTCCGGTACCCACCGACACCGGACCTGATCTATCAAGAGGGGTGATAAAAGGCCCAATGGACGAGACCAATGGACAAGGTCAATAACTCATCAACTCGACCAACAAGACGCACCAGACTATAATAATCTCTGTCTGTCAATTGGCAAATCAGGCCCTTCATTCGTCTCTACCCCACCCTTCTTCCGGAGAGCCAGCCAATAGCATCACTTGCACTCCTGCACAAGTAATCACCTCGCAATGGCCTCCAACCCTTCTTCCTATCTCATCGTGGGAGCAGGCGTCTTTGGCGTCTCCACCGCCTTCCACCTCATCAAGAAGTACCCGGACGCCTCGGTCACCATCGTGGACCGGGACCCCTACGACGGTGACAACCGTGTGGCGGCGTCATGGGACTGGAATAAGGTGGTCCGCGCAGACTATGATGATCTCGTCTACTGCCGCCTCGCCATCGAGGCCCAGGACGTGTTCAAGTCGGACCCACTGTGGCAGCCCTATTTTCATGAGACGGGTGTCTACTGGATCTGCCGCAGCGACTACGCCCAAGATGTTATCAACAACTACAAGAAGCTAGGCCGCAAGGCTGACATTACTGCTGTGTCTGTCGAGGAGGCCAAGAAGCTGTATGGCGGCCTGTTTGATCAGGCTGACTACACTGGCGCCAAGGAGGTGCTCATCAACAAGACCAGCGGCTGGGCCGCGGCCGGTGACTCTCTGCGGGCTATCACCCGTGAGGCCATGAAGCTGGGCGTCAAGTATGTTGTGGCTGATGTCGCGACCCTGCAAATCGATGGCAGTGGTCGATGCACCGGTATCAAGACTGCCAAGGGCGACATTGTTTCGGGCTCGAATGTAATCCTCTGCACAGGGGCTTACACATCCAAGCTGCTCGAGTATAGCGCCGCGAGCAGTGGCATCGAGGAGCTCCGTGCTGGCCCGCGGATCGTGGCCGGTGGTATTACGACAGGGATGGCCACTCTGGACGAGCGGTCATACGAGACAACCTACTCCAAGATGCCTGTTGGATTCCAGGGATACACTGCCGCAGAAGGTGATTTACCCCCGTTGCCACATGTTTCACAGCAGCTAACAGCCATATACAGGACCCTTCATTGGCAGCCTTCCTCCTACAAAGGACAGGGAGCTCAAGTGGTGGGGACGCACAATCTTCAAGAACACTCGCCAGGTCCTGCCTGGACGGTACATCTCTGCGCCGCCAGATGAGAAGGATTATGCGCAGTGGAAGGTGTCTAGCAAGCTCAAGGAGGACATTGACTACTCCAACCAAGTATTCTACGGAAACAAGGGAGCCCACTGGACCATGGAGAAGCACCGTATCTGCTGGTAAGTTTTTTTTCCTTCTCCAACAGCGAGATAGCTCCGACTGACGTCCGACAACTAGGGATGCCTTCACAACCAGTGGAGACTTTATCATCTCCCCACACTCTGGAGCCAAGGGCCTCTACGTAGCAACCTGTGGCTCGTTCCACGGGTACAAGTTCTTCCCGGTGCTGGGCAAGTACATCGTGCAGATGCTCGAGGGCGAGCTGTCTCCTGAGCTTGCGGAGAAGTGGGCCTGGGACAGGGAGCGGCCCGACCCAGCTCTGAACCCTGAGTGGCCGAGGGCAGAGATGAAGGATCTGGCCGATCCCGCAGCGAGGCTGTAAATTGTGATAGAAGCTGTAGAAGAAGAAGGAAAGAATGCATGCATGCTTGGTATGAGGGGAAATGCGTCCTCCCTCCTGCGGAGAAGGGGGCATGCTCGGGAATTAGCCGGTATCGGCACAGGACTTGCGTGGCAGGGGATAACAGCATAATCATGACTATCCGTGTAATGAATAACATCATCGAGTTGCGTTTTCGAGTCAGACTGGCAGAGGCAAACTGGACTGTGCGGTGAAGTGAGTGACTGGGTGCTAATCTCTGTCTTATCTCGTGCTATTGCTATCGTCTCCTTTCCATCCCCACTCTTGCCTCTCCCCCCCCACTTGTTATCTTTTGTTTATCTCCGGTGCTTGTCTCCCTTTTGACACTTGTCGTTGAAGTACCTAGTTAGGATAGTGAGGCGAAGCCTTCTATAATGCATACGAGTCATCGGTATCACAGCATGGATGTACGATGTACCGCTGTATCCGGATATTGTACATTGTGCGTGTGTGCGACCTTGTAGAGCGTGACTCTATAGTGGATGATGTGTAGATGCCCAACGTGTAGCTCAACAGTCTAGCAAGATAGACACAGCATAGTCTCTTGACCTCACCTGAACTCGTCTATATCTCCAACTCTATTCCCTATCCATCCACTACCTACACCACCACGACCGGATCTTCACGGAGTCGCCATCAGGTGGACCACACTCCTTAGTCCCCTGTTAGCGCACCCCCGGTATCCGTAGTGTGCACGCCTAACCCCGCGTTATCAGCCAGGGCCAATGGCTGATGCGGGGTTTGCAACGGCACGGATTGGCCCTGAAGTGTTGCCTTTTAGTGGAGGGTGCCCCCAAGTATTTAGTGGAAGCGGGCCCCTTCTTGCGCACACCGTAACGTAGGTCCCGCTACAGTTCCAGTGCCTTTGATCCATCGATCGATCCCCTGTCGGTGCGAGTTGGACCACCCAGCAATTAAATGACGCCTCCAGACGAAAACACCACCACGAGCGTTACCAGTTCTCGCGGGAGACGGCGATCACATCATGCCTGCCTCACTTGCAGGTACGTTACTCTCCCAGCTACATCCTCTGTTTGCTAACTCGGTCAGGCGCAAAAAGACACGCTGTCCTGGCGAAAAGCCGGCGTGCTCAAGTTGTGTCCGTCTTAAACAGTCATGCTCTTATCCGCCGGCGATAAGACCCTCCCAGAGCGGCCCCTCGGTACGTTTATACCGTCTCCCTGACGCTTATTACATCTTGACGAATTACAGGAGGAGAGGCTGGCTCACTTGGAAGAGAAACTGGATTTCCTGCTGAGTGGAAGCTTGTACACAAGCCCCAGCATCTTTGGTGTCATCTTGTGCTGACTTGTCATGCTAGGCCTACCCACGCCGCTCGTCAACAGCAGCAACAGCAACAGCAACAACAACAACAACAACAACAAGATTCCGCCTTTGAGGAGAACACAGACACTTCTGAAAAGTCGTATTCAGGGCATCCCCTGGGTCGTGAACCGAGCTATCCGACCAGCCACCCCTCGGTCAAGTCGGACTGCGAGAGTTCGACGCTGAGGCCGAGCCCAGCCGATATCGCCTGCGGCATCGCCCTCTACTTTGAGTTTTGCCATCGGCAGCCCATCTGGTGCTTTGAGCGTGACGAGGTCAATGACTTTGCCTCGCTGCATGATGAGCTGGCTTGCAGTATCCTGGCTTTGACGTTGCGCTTCTCGGAGAACCGTGATCAGTCGCAGCTGTATGGCAACAATGCCAAGAGTTTGATCATGCTCCGGATCGCCAATGGAACAGTGGATCTTGCTACTCTCGAGAGCTTGTGTCTACTATCATATTCTTCTTTTATGGGTATGTCATTTTCGACAAGTTTCTGAAGCCTAGCTAACTTGCATAGATGGAAACGTTCATCTCGGTCAGTTCCATCTCGGCCTGGCATTCCAGCTCTGTCGATCTGCCATGCTCGATCTTGAATGCGTGTATGGCATAGAAGATCCGCAGGCAGATCGCAAAAAGAGACTCTTCTGGAGTCTTCAAATGCTGGAGCAGTCTTATGGTCGACAAGAAGGTCTTTTGAGTGTTCCAACCGAGATTTGGCGGCCATCCTATTCTTCATATCGCGGACATCACTCCGGCGCAGACCCAAGAGCACCAAGACTACCGAGAGACGACCTTGGATGCACAACACCAAACGAGCCTGGAATCTGGAACACAAGCGTCCATCTAGGCTGGGTCTGGAGTCAGGTCAGGAAATACGTCTCTGACTGCGCTCACAACAACCTCAAGGAACCCTGGCGTCACGACTCAATGTACGCCAAGGTCCTAGCCGACTTTATGGAGACGGAGAATAGGATCCCCATGTGTCATCGGTATGATACGGTCAAGTTCTACGAGCGCAAGGTGGAGGATCTCAAGATGCATCGCGACTATTGGGCGCCTTGGTTGAAGGAGCAGTTCACGTACCACGTGATTCCCACTGTTCTCAACCATCCGTTCCTCTACATTGTCGGTGCTCAGCATAATCCAAACCTTGCTATCCCGAATACCTTTTGGAGAAGGTCGTCAGAGCTTGCGCTGCTACACTCAACCTGGATCGTTCGCATGATCGACATGGTTGTGGATAAGCAAGTACCGTTGGCGGATCCCTTCTTTGGACATGTCGCGGCTATCGCAGCAACAGTGCATCTATATTATTGCTGTGCTGCTGCGACGAGACTCAAGCACAAGTCAAACACGGATTTTGCAAAGTGCAGGAGGTTTCTCAAGGGCTTCATCCCGACTTCAGCTGCCTGCAGAGCCTTGGTATGTCTGATATAAAAGTACAGAGAACCAAGCTAACAAAAACTCATAGGATCGCAATCTGGACAAGATGACACGGATCGCCGCCGGCTCTGACACAATGGACGTAGAAGATTGGATGCCGTCCAAGATCTACCTCAGCGTACCTTTGATGTGGAAGATTCTGCAATTCAACACCGTCGCCGACTCCCACGAGATTCCACACGCCGGTCTCCTGGATTCCTCTCTCGTACCAGTCACTACCAACGAAGACACAAGCGAAAACATGACTCTTGAGATCATCGTTGCCACCTCACCAGAGATCACCATCAACACAGCCGATGGCGGCCAAGAAGCACCCACCATGTCGTACAAACCCACCGTCTCTTCGTCATCACAGCCTGACTCCGCGAGGGACACTGTCAGCGACGAAGTCCCTGTTGACGACAGCCTCACGCTGTGCACAACGCCATGGCTCTACGCAGACTCATCACAGTTTGTCAACATAGGGGACATGGGCTATGACGACTCGCAACCTGCCATCAGCGAGAACAGAGGTTCTGCGTGGTGGGAAGGTGAAAATTTTAGTAATATCATGTTTAATCACTTTTAGAATGCGTAGCAGGCTTCCGGTTTGAGGGGTTCACAAAAGTTGTACACATAGAGTGGGAGTTAATAGAGAGAGTCCTTTGGGAGTTGGGCATGCCTACCTACACGGACACAGCTCACGACACACAAACCCTGCAGAAACACGTCCAAATCTCCTGCCGTGCATGCCTCCCGCGTCTCCAAAGTGTGGATCATGCGGAGTCTCATGGTGCTGCAATCATTCCACGCTCTCTCACGACCCTCCCGATATGGGGCGTCTGGGGTGCCGAGACCGGGGGGAGGCGAACAGTCTGGGGTTTTTGGGCTTGATGTGGGGAAAAGAAGCCTCCTCCGCGGGGAAACCGAAGCGGAGGTGACGAATTTCAACGCTAGTCATGCACGATTTGTCCAACCCTGGTCTTTGGCTTGGGGCCAGGAACAGCGGCTTGGTGAGTCATTTTAGTCAGAAGAAGGGCGAGAAGGCTTCTAGCACGACCGGATACGTCGACCGAAGCGATACTCTGGGGTGAGTCTGGGGTAATTAGACGGGGGTTTGGTTAGCTCCGGGGTAGTGCAGCGTGATCAGGTCAGGGTCCGGGAATGGCCTCGTCTCGAGTCAGTTTCCCGGGGTTCCAGTTGCCTATTCCAATCATGGAATTGTTATTACCCATCGTGATGACTGTGTCTGTGCTTCTGGTCTCGGGACCTTCGGTGCGCGGTGCATTCGCCTCGCGTTTAGGTTGGTGATGTTGCTGGCCCATCATCCTATGGAGCTGGGAAACCTTGATGACAGTTGCTGACCAGTTGGGTTGTAGGAAATGATATGTCAACCCCATGGCTTAGTTAGATACGGGTAGCTGGACTGTTGTTCGAGCTGGCATTTGGCAGATCCGGGTCAATGCTGCCGAAGCTTCCACTAGTAGCGCTATTCGTCAGCATTGTCAATGAACTTCCTGTTGGAGACCACATAGCATGATGTATTCGTTACCTGCACATCATACTCCGTGGGGGTCGTTTATCTGGAAATCAGCATTCTCGTGGGGTTCTTTTCGCCGCTCATGTCGGAAGACTTTACTCATCTGGCTAGTAGTGGTTACTGGGAGCCACGGTTGCCTGAGGCGTGATCTCCTGGGGTACAGCCACAGCCATCGCCACTGCGACCAGCTCCCATACGCACCACTCTGTGCCTTTTGTTCTCGAAGCCCTATTAGTATCGTTTGAGTTGCTGAGTGGAAACAACTGCTAATGTCCGTGACCTTCAGATTCAGGAACCCTCTCATGATCCGGAACGACGATGCAGCAGAATCTTACATCCTAGGGGGTGGTGCCGTGTCGATCGCCCTGCTCTTCGTCGCCTCCGTTGCAAACCTTCAATAGGTCTCTCCATATCCACATCTTAGCTCGATCAGGCACCTCCAGCCTAGAAACGCTTCCGGCCACCTATCACTCTCCTCATCGGGCCTTAATGCTGGCTGTTGCCCTCTTCTTGGGGCATGTGCAAAGGCACTCTTGTTCCATGGAGCAATCTCAAAGCCTGTGAAAACCTATTTGGCAAAACCAGTGGTTCCATAGCGGCAAAATCGTTGCTATAATGATCGTTATGAACGACCTTTGTGTCAATAAACAACTCCATGCTATCAACGCCCTCAAGATCACGACCATCATCGACACCTCGGCAACACGAACCAGCTGAGCGACCAGTACTCTCCACAGTCTTTTACCGAAAACGATCTCTTTTTAAACTCTGAAAAAAATATCACAAAGCTAGTTTACTCATATTCTTTTTCTCTACTTCCACATTGCCGATTCTGCCTCGCCCTGACTTCGGGTTTCCAGTGACACATTGGAAGATTGTGGCCTGACGCATCTCTCTCATCGCAGTTTATGCCTATATTGACTAATTGGTTCTATTTGGATTTTCTTTACTCCCATCGCGCCTCAATGACAAAGTTGGTTAGAAGACGTTCTCATCTGCTGTGCGTTCGGGCCTACTGTGTCTGGCATTGCGGAAACGGGGTTTCTTTCGGGAGTTAACATCATTGGAGGGAAAAGCCGCTTAAGAGCGCGTTAAGTCGGGCCAGTAAGCTCTGTTTGTATTGGAATGGCAACTGAAAAAGTCAATTGCGCTTTGATCCAAACAATGTTGTATCACTACCTGTGCATAGTGTTGTCACCGTTGTGCTCAGGCTGGACTCGATACCATCAATGCTCCGTATACTACCACCCAAGCGGTGAGACGAAACAGTAGTAATGCTCCCGCAACATCACTTGACCACCAACTTGGCGCGTCAGACAAAGCCGATTATCGCTTCCGACTACGGTGAAGGCCTAACCCCCGCCGAGTTGGAGAACTCGATCGAGCAGCTGACTTTAGCGAGGAACGAATAGTGAGATGGCTCGGACCTTCACGCCGTCCCCAGCCATTCCGATCTGGAATGGCACTTCTGATAGCGGCCGTTGGAAGAGCCCTGTTTCTGCCTGCAGCTGTGCATGCATTAGAACTGGAGATATCACGCATCCTATCATCTCGGCACGGGGCCTTGACTACCGGTACTTGATGCCCGACGATCAGAGAATCGCCATCTGAACCACCCCTCCCTCTCTTCGTTATCTCCCCCGCATACAGTAGACTAGCCACCCGAGGAGAGATAGGGTGACGTCCGTCGAGACACACCCTCCCGTACGGCTTCCTATCCCGATCACGTGATCGCTCCCGCAACCGGAGGCGTAGGGGTATAGTTATCGGAACCACGACATGGGAGAGAAGATCTTATTTTAGTTCAAGTGCGGAGTTATGAAAGGAAAAGCTATTTGGATATAATTCAACCTTCATCCTTTTGCCAATAGCGTCCTTTTGTGTGGTTCATCTCACAAACCCCCTTCCTCACACACACACGACAATGGCTCCCTCACCACGCGTTGTCATCATTGGAGCCGGCATCGTCGGCGTCAATGTCGCCGATGAGCTGGTATCCCGCGGCTGGTCAGACATCACCGTCGTCGACCAGGGTCCCCTGGACATGCCCGGCGGATCTACCTCTCATGCCCCTGGCCTTGTCTTTCAGACCACCACATCCAAGACAATGACTGCTTTCGCCACGTACACTGTCGAGAAGCTCTTGTCTCTTGATTGCTTCAGACAAGTTGGTGGCTTGGAAATTGCCACCACCCCTGAGCGTTTGGAGGAGCTCAAGCGAAAGAAGGGGTATGCTTCTTCATTTGGTGTTGAGGCGCATCTTATCAGCCCTGAGCGATGTCTCGAGGTGTACCCTCTTTTGAACAAAGATCTTGTCCTCGGTGGCCTCCACATTCCTACCGATGGTCTGGCACTAGCTGCCCGCGCTGTCCAAGAACTTATCAACCGCACCCGCAAGGCCGGAGTGCGTTATCTTGGCTCAACAACCGTCACCAGCATCGACCACGCCGACGGTCACGTTTCAGGCGTCGTGACACGCGATGGCACCATTCCCGCCGACATTGTCATTTCATGCGCTGGCTTCTGGGGCGTCGAGGTGGGAGCAATGGTCGGCGTGCCCATTCCGTTGACGCCAATGGGCCATCAGTACGTCAAGACGACTCCCGTACCTGGTCAGGCGGCCAGGGTTCCAGAGCTCAACGGTGTGAGACTTCCCATTCTACGACATCAGGACCAGGATCTGTACTACCGCGAGCACGGTGACCATTATGGTATCGGCTTCTACGGTCATCGACCGATGCCTGTTGTGGCCGCCTCATTGGGCGAGACACCCAAGCACGTCACCGAGCACAACATGCCATCTCGCCTCGACTTTACTCCCAAGGACTTTGAGCCCGCCTGGAAGCTCACTCAGGAGATGCTCCCCGCTCTGCGAGAGACCGAGATCGCGAGCGGGTTCAACGGCATCATGTCCTTCACTCCCGACAATGGCCCTCTTGTTGGCCAGGCCCCTGGCTTCGACAACTTCTATGTGGCCGAGGCTGTGTGGGTGACACATTCTGCGGGCGTAGCTCGAGCCCTGGCCCAGGTTTTGACGACGGGCAAGTCTGAGCTTGATCTCACCGATTGCGAGCTCTCTCGATTCGAGCAGGTCCAACTCTCTCCTGGATATGTGGTTGAGACGTGTTCGCAGAACTTTGTCGAGGTCTACGACATTATCCACCCTATGCAGCCCAAGGAGTCACCTCGAAACCTGCGCGTCAGCCCCTTCCATTCCCGTCAACAGGATCTTGGCGCCTATTGCCTTGAGGGTGGTGGCTGGGAGCGTCCTCACTGGTTCGAGTCCAACCAGAAGCTCATCAAGGATCTTCCTGAGGAGTGGAAGCCCGTCGAGCGTGATGCCTGGTCATCCAGATTCTACTCACCCATCTCTGCGGCTGAGGCTTGGAAGACACGAACTTCATTGGCCATGTACGACATGACCCCCATTCGCAGACTCGAGGTGTCTGGTCCTGGTGCTGCAGAGCTTCTTCAGCGTCTGTCGACTGCGAATGTTGCTGGAAAGCCAGGCACTGTCACATTTACTCTTCTCCTCGACGACCATGGAGGTATTCGCAGCGACGTCTTCGTCTCCAGACTCTCAGAGGACCTGTTCCACGTCGGTGTCAACGGCCCTGTCGACTTGGCGTACTTTACTCGGGAAGCTCGTGTTCAGACCAAGAAGTCTCCATACCGATTTGTCGAGGTTCGCGATATTACTGGAGGTCTCGCCAGTGTCGGTTTCTGGGGTCCTCGTGCCCAAGATGCGATCAAGTTGGTCACCAAGGACGACTTTAGCGAGCGAGCTCTTCCCTATCTCCATACCAAGAAGGCAGTCATTGCGGGTATTCCCGTCATTGCGACGAGGTTCTCGTACATTGGAGAGCAGGGCTGGGAGATTTACACAACTGCCGACAACGGCTTGAGACTCTGGGATGCTCTCTGGCAGGCTGGTCATCCTTACGGAGTCATCGCCGCTGGTCGAAGCGCATTCAACGCCCTGAGAATCGAGAAGGGCTTCCGGTCTTTTGGCATCGACCTGACGACCGAGTACGACCCTTATGAGGCTGGACTCGATTTTGCCATTCACCCCGGCAAGGAAGGCTATGTTGGACATGCTGCGCTTAAGGGCAAGTCCAGTGAGAAGGCTGCTAAGCGACTCCGTGGTCTCATCATCAACGACGGACGCTCAGTGGTTCTCGGAAAGGAGCCCGTGTTCGCCAAGGGCAGAGCAGTTGGTTACATCACCAGCTCTGCATTCGGATACAGCATCGGCAAGCCTATCGCGTATGTCTACCTCCCCAAGGACGTCATCGACGGAGACACAGTCGAGATTGAGTACTTTGGCCGCCGCATCAAGGCGACGGTCGCGGATCCGGCTTTGTACAAGCCAGAGTTTAGTCCCTACGGACAGACTAGCACGGCCAGCTTCTCAGCTCGCCTATGATTACGAATTAATGGTTTGAAGGAAAATATGGTTACAGTTGGATTTGCAAAGAAGGAAGCATGTTGGGATCTGTTTGTTTGTTGCATGTCAAGGCAGAGTTTTGCGTGTAGAGCGAGCCTGCTTGGCCTTTCATTGCATGAATTAATATGAAAATAACAACGTTCATTCAACTCGATGCAAGTAAGACGCCGTGAGGCGTATCTGTGATAGTCTTTTCGCCAATTCCCAAAAACACAGCCCGTTACGCCGTCGCTCCCTCCATGCCTTTCCGCCAACATCCACCAACATAACAGCAACCTCAACGCCAAATCATGACTTAAACCGAATACTCATTCCCTAAGTCACCTCTCTTCATCGGTCATGCTAATCCCAGAAAGCATCCAAGTCCCATAGCTCTGGAACCGACCCACGTCTCGAGTCTTTCGACAGCCCAAAGTCGCTTACAGACTGCTTGAACGTAAGACTTGGCTGTCTGCAGACAGCCACGGTGCTCCGGACAGCCGATCTTCATCCCACCTGAAGGCACCGGGACGCGCACTTGGACTTTACCATCCAGGGTACCAGCCATCACCATGTCAAAGACTTCTTTCTTTGTCTGACGCGGCTCTGCACTCCCCCCTGACCACACGCCGAGCTTTGGCGCAAACCTTGATGCACCACCGAGGCTGCTCAGACTCAGCAGCGGCCTCGAAAATTGCTCCTCCAGGTTCATAGAGCGCGGAAAGAGGAAGAATGTCTCTGCTTAGGGCAGCTATGGTGATGTCTTTTAGCACATCAAGCTCGCCCACGGTCCAGGGATGGTTCGGGGGGGGGGGGGGGGGGGGGGGGTGGCGTACCCCTACCGTCACGGCGCGGGATAGTGGCCGGAGGCTTCCACTGTTCATCTCCCCATGCCTTGTCGAGGAACTCCAGTGTTTCCGCTTTGTATGCTTCCGTATCCGTGCGGTGCCTGGGCGCCTCAGTTGAGGCTGACTCGGGACCAGGAATTCTTAAAGTATCACCCATTTTCTTCTTCTTTTTCAATGACGTATCCGTCATACACTGGATCAAAGAAGACATGAATCACCCATTTTCTCTGGTGGAGATTTGGGGACGGTGGATGTCGATTTTGTTTCTCTGCGATGGGTGTGTTTAGGATGCACGGCATCGATGGAGGAGAAGCCTCATATCACATTACTTATATATACATTTCTGCCCAGGCGGAACGTTTGTTGAGAACTGCGGTACAACTCTTGCAAAGTTTATTCATACAGATGAAGCTTTTTGTATACCCATTGATATGCATGGCCGAGTTCTACCTAGGCCGTTATCAATCTGTTTTGACTTTCATCAAGCATATTACCACCGTCTAAACCTCACATCTCCTTCTCATACTCATTCGGACACCTCAACAACAACCTTGCCTCTCGCCCGGCCAGATTCCACCTTATCCCAGGCTTCGGCAAACTCACCAAACTTGACAACACTGTCAATGTTTGGCTTCAGCTTTCCTGCCTCCAGAAAACCAGTGATGATGTCGAGGTCCTTGCCGAGTGGAGTAATAACAAACCAGAGGCTTTGGACGTTCTTCTTCACGTCTGCTGGGCGGTTGTCCTCTGGCACACCGCACACACTGACGATAGTTCCACCTTCTCGGACCGCATACCAGGACTGGGCGAGCGATTGGCCTCCGATGCAGTCAAAGACAAAGTCAACCTGTCGAGACTGAGAGTCCTCGGCAACCCATTCGCCGGTGCTCTGCTTCTTGTAGTCGACGGTCTCCGTGGCACCAAGTTCTCGAACAAAGTCACCGTTCTTTGGTCCAACTACAGCGACGAGACGGCTGACTCCAGCCGCACTCGCAAGCTGGACCGCCCAACTGCCGACTCCTCCAGCTGCAGCCGTGATAAGAAGACTGATCTTGGAGTTCTTCTCCTTCGCGGCTGTGTCGCCGTTTAACGCCGAGGGATCTAGCGGGCCCTTCGTGAAGAGGGATTGGTATGCCGTCAAGGCACTGATTGGGGTCGCTGCAGTTTCAGCCCAACTAAGGTTCTTGGGCCTGATGGCAAGTTCTCGCACACGCGCCAGAGTGTACTCAGCCGCGGCGCCCGGACGATTGGCTTCAATGCGAGCGTAGACCTCGTCGCCACTCTTGAAGCCACTGCTTTCTGGAGCCGAGACAACTGTGCCGGCGAGATCCTGGCCTGGGATGGGGATCTTGTCATCACCGATGAAGTCGGGGGCCCAAAGAGCCCAGTCGAGTTCGCCCTTGCATGGGGCGGTGGCGTGCACCTTGACCAGGACATCCTCGGGGTGAGTAGGTACGGGAACAGGGATCTCGGAGAGGATGAGGTTGTGGGAATTTTTGTCAGGCTGGAGAACTGCCTTCATCGTGGTGGGAGTGTTGAGAGAGGCCATGGTTCGCGTGATAAGATGAGAGCGATTGATGGCAAAGTTAGAATTGAAAAGATGGTTCGAATGAAGCCGAGTGCGAGTAAAGGTAGATGTGAAAGCTTTGCGTGGAATAGTCACAAGGGAGATGACTCTTGGCATTCTTTGACAGCTGCAGGTGCCTGTTCTCTTTAAACTCTGCTTCCATCGAGTCTATTTGTACTTAATTCTCAAATCCATAGCTCTCCCGAAATATTCCATTGCTGACAGCCACCCTCCACAGATTTGGCTTGTGAATACAACCTCTTTGAAGCAACGTGCCATGTACAAACAGTACTAAAGGCACTGTTTTCCCGATACGGTAATCTGCCAACCACAGCTCAAGGCTTGGCACATCTGGCTCTGCCAATTACCGTCCAACGTCTTTGCATCATCGCAAAGTCATCAATGCCCGGTTGACCCGGGGCTGAAAATTGGACTTTCCTCATGACCAAAGAATGACTCACGGCACTGTAATCAATAAACCATGCGAATCGAGAATTGCGGCTATTGTGATACCTCTAGCCGCCCTTCTAGGAGCTCAGATTTGCCAGTATCACTCGGCTCAACCACCCTTATGCATAGATTTTCCACTGTCAAATAAGAACCTGCATAACCAACTTGGCAGCCAAACACTGTGAAAGACAGCTCGGCGTTCATAGTGCTTATGATCGACGCGTGGAAACGTGGGGACCTCAACACATTCGCCCTGCGGATACCCGATACCCGAACGACCCGCCTACTCAACAAGCTAATAGCAGAGAGCCGCGAGGATTGGGTTGTGTATAAAAGCAGCTGTTTTCGCCGTTAAATCCTTATTCCTTCATACAAACAGCACTCTTCAAACAATCAACATCATGGACTTTCCCAATGTCGACTTGAACCTCCGGTGGCAGGATCAGAATGTGGTCAAGAAGGATGGCCAGTGGACTGTTGATGGGTGAGTTCATTCCCGGTGACATCTTTTTGCATTGCTATCATGCATTTAGTCAGATCTGAAGCCGTTGAGAGTATAAACTTACTTTATGTAGACGACCGACCGTTGGTGTTGCTGTGTCCCATGTCCATCACCCGCCCAACATCCCCGGCCAAACATGGCTCGGACTCACCGTGACGGCTCCTGTAAATGCTGGCAAGTATTTCTTTCTCTACCATTGCAAACTTAAGACTGACTGATCTTCAGCCACGCCTCCTCACACTCACGCCGGCGCAGCTGTTGTGGCAACCGTCATCCGTGGCCACGTCCTCAACCAGATGGTCCACACTCACGTGGACCCTGCAACTGGCGAGACACGCTCTCACGACAGTGGTGCCAAGATATATGGCCCAGGTGAGAGCTGGTATGAGGCTCCAGGATGTCACCATGTCCGTTCCGAGACCGTTGGCGATGAGGAGTGTGTCTTTATCGCGAACTTGATTGTCAGCACGGATACTTTCAAGGGGCTGGATATCAAGTCTCGATCCCCAGAAGACGACCTGGCTAAGATTCTGCGTGTTGTTATTATTGACAAGGAGGTTGAAGAGCAACAGGCTGCTGCCGCACAACAGTAGGGTTAGAAGTACCAGGTTGTACAAGATTCGAAAATAAAATCAAGAATTTCCCATTACTTGAATACAAACTTCGGGTCCTCAATTAGCATGGTACGAAATAGCAGCAGGGCCATTGAAGATATGAGACCTGTAAAATGCATGTTCTGTTAAGCCAGGTAGTTCTAGATGCAAGCATGTCTTGTGAGGCCAACTCATTCAAGCAGAGGCTTGTCGCAGCGTCATGCTACAAACATCGACTGATTCATAAAACCTTAAAATTTATGCCATATTTAGACACTAGGTACGAAATTCTCCCCAATAACAGCCGCGGAGACTCGTTGACTGGTTTGGTGAGGCCGGGGCCAGCTGGCCAGGCCAAGATGCGTCATTGACTTGCGTAACTCTTCTCCACTACGGTCACAGAACAGGGTCGAATTTTCCATGATCATTGAACCAGCTTGTTTCCACATTAATTCCCTCATCTTCATCAAGACGCTCACCATCTCGGGAGGTAGGCTAATCGGGCAACCGATCAGACTGTCCCGGGCTCCGGCGGGTGGAGACCGGGTATCCATCGGATACCCGAGTGCCCGGGATCCCGCACTCAACCCTTTCAAAGTTAGACCGGACAACGAATACATTCACGGTCAGAATATCAAAGAAGATGAGTTAAACCTAAATATAGACTACCTAGATGCTGAAATATGCTATGGGTTTGATTGGCCAAGCAAATGCTTGATCGCCGAAGTGAACACTGTCTACAACTATGCTATTATTACAACTTAGAACATGACGTTCAGCACACGCTTCCAGGCGGGCGCCGCAGCAAGCTCACGACGGTAAGCGTTGATGCTGTCCCAGTCATGCTCACGAAGACCAGTATCGAGGTCAATCTCGCTAAGCTTCAACCAACCCTGTCTCTTCCAGATATAGCCAAAGATATAGAAGACGATGACAACGGGGAAGGCCAGGTAGGACTCGAAGAAAGACTCGGCATCACCGACGGAGCCGTCAAGGTTGGTAATGGCAGTGTAGAACTGGGCAATCAGAACGATGATGTTAAGTCCCAGACCAATGTATGAGCCCCAAATACCGGCAACAGCCTTGAAGGGGATCTCGTCGAGGGTGTGGCCGTGATACTTCCAGGCATGTCGGAAGCGGATGTGGCAGAGACAGATAGATCCCCAGGTGAACAACGCAGCCAGACCGGAAAGAGCCTGCAGCCAGGTGAAAACGGTGCTTCCGTTTCCGTTGACACTGAGATATCCCAAGAAGCCGATCAAGATGATGGAGGTGACGGCGGGAAGGGGACGACCCGACTTGTCGATGTATGCAAAGAACTTGGGAGCGAAACCTTGCTGGGCGAGAGCAACAAGAGTTCGGCTACCACCGTACACACACGACACACCAATGGACAGGACGGAAACCAAGATGATAACGTTCATGAACGAGTCGTAACCCTTGAGACCGGCGTTGGCGACGGCGATGACAAAGGGAGAGGCGCTAGGGTCGTCGCTGCCGGCGTTCAACAGTCGCTTGTCGGTGGAGTCGACAAGAAGACCGACCAGGAGGAGACCAACGACGTAGAAGAGGGTGATTCGCCAGAAGACTTGCTTGATGGCGCCGGGGAGAGCCTTGGCGGGGTTCTTGGCTTCAGCGGCAGCGAGACCAACAAGTTCGGTACCGCTGAAGGAGAAAGCAGCAGTGACAAAGACACCTGTATCATGTTAGATATTGTACTTCATAAACCTTGGTTGGCTGTATGATACATACCACAGAATCCTCGGAAGCCGTGCTGGAAGGCACCTGGGTCATACCAGAGTCGGGCGCCCCAGTATTCGTGATACATGCCGTCAGAAGGTCCACCACCACAGACAAGGACAACAGCAACGATCATGAAAATGACAGTTGCCGAAAGCTTGAGAAGCGAAGCCCAGAACTCTTCTTCGGCGTATCCAAGAGTACCAAAGATGTTGATGATGATGATGACGACGAGGAAGACCTTGAAATGCTGTTAGTTCAGGTCGAGTTCCGCTTGAACATGGCTACTCACACTAATCCAGATGGCGACGTTGCTGGTGGGAGCCCAGTACTGAATGACAGTACCGCAGACTGTCAGTTCCAGAGGCAAGACGAAAGCCCATTGCATGACATAGTTCCAACCCATGGCGAAACCCCAGGAAGGATCAACGAATCGGTTGGCGTACCTAAACATCTGTTAGTGCTTCTGGTGACTTTGAATGTTTGTCACGGTCGACTCACGTGTAGAAACCACCAGACACGGGATACATGACAGCAAGCTCACCAAGGGCATAGACGACGTTGAACATCATGACACCCATGATAAGGAAACCGATAAGGACAGAGCCAGGACCACCTGTTTGCAAGGCAGCTCCACTACCGACGAAGAAACCAGCACCGATACTAGGTTCAGTTAGCACCTAAGGTCAAAGCCCAGATTTGATTGAGTCGGGCGAGACACTCACCTGCCACCGATGGCAATCATGTTGAGATGGCGGGGCTTCATCCGTCGCTCAAGTTCTACCGATCCCTTACCATGATCCTCGTGGGCGGTAAAGGACTCGAGGGTGAGTCCATTGCGAGTGGCCCATGACTTCTCATGTTCGGTGGTGACCTCACTAGAACCTGGCTTCTCATCCAATCTTGGAGAACCCTCTTGAGCCTCAAGGGCTTCATTCTTGGGACTGATGTCTGCCATTGTGAATTGAATACTCAGAAAAAAGATTGACTGAGTCGAAACAAATTGCTACGGACGATCACCAGCGGGAGAAGCCAGATATAACGTCCTCCCTAGGTGGCAAAGCCATGGCCACTGAGATAGCACGTCTATTCGGGCCTAAGTCAATAAGGAAGGTCCCAACGACCAGAGTAAAAAGGTACGTAATATGCGTATTACAGTTAATCGTTGGTCTGATCTGGGGGAAGCTGGCGTACACGGATAAAGCGGCAACACTATGCCGGAAGAGAAGGGCACTACGCCACATGACCAGGGTGTGCTCTAACCTGTTAGGTCGCGAGGCTATCAGCTCCCCGTTGATCGCGTGTGTCTGCTGTTTCGCGTTCCTGGGAGAAGACGGCTGGAAGACTCGGGGAAGATGCTTACGTGGTACGGGTTATTTTTTAAGCTGTGGCATGGCTTCAGCGGCATTAATGGCAATTGGCGAAGCTATCAAGCATGCCGGGAATTTGGAAGAAAGAACAGCTCTAGAACAAAATGGGGGGTCAGTTTCTAGGGCGATTTATCCCGGGCTTGACCAAGTTCGGGAATGACGGGGTTGCAGCAATGCAACCGACATGGTTCTACCAAGGGATACACTTTAGTCCGGGGTAAAAAGACCCCCTTTTCCCATGTAAATTGACCAGGTTCCAGGTATCTCTGTGGTATCTCGATCGACGCAAGATGGCGTATCAGTCGGGCACGCCGTGTGTCACACCTGGGTCAGCGAACGGAGCCGATCTAACCGGCCGGTCTTATCACTAGTGCGAACCCCGCGCATAACATACGACGCGGAGATGCCTAGGGGGACGCTAATTGGGTTGTCGGTTGCAGTCTTATCAGAGGTTAATTTGCCGAGGCAGACACGGGCGTGTCATTTCTTCAAAAAGTCCCGTCATGTTTGACTTTGGTTTCCCAAGGAGGAATGTGAAAGGATTCTTGTGTTGGTCTCGAGACGAAGCAATGTCGAATGAAGGACTCGTTTATTTATGGAGTCGGCCCCGGGGATGTGGAACAAATATCCCGCTGCTATCCCCGTGTCAAGACTTGGCCCTTTTTGCACGACTCGGAGGTGTGCGAGATTCGATTCGCGGCAAGCCCGGCGGGAGGGTGGTGACGGGTAACAAGATGGTCGCGTTTTGCCTTTGAGAGGATATAAAACATACAACATATACGATGTTGTAGTTGCGCTTTATAACAATGACTAGCATTGGCTCTTTCAATGATGTTGTGTAGTTTGAGGCTCAATAGATCTGATCGAAGGCTTGGCAGGGCCTGGGCGCTTGGCGTTGCGACTTGACGGCTTGGCGTGAACCAGGAAGCTCCATGTCGCGCGGCAAGCTTGATCGGGGCCTGATCAGAAAAGGTATGAAGACCGCTGAATCTTGCAGATATATAGATGAGGCGTTGTCGGAAAATTTGGCTTTTCGAAATAGTTCTGTTCTTCTGCATCGCTCAGCGGAGTGGCAGAATCGATGAATGGGGGGAGCGAGCTGATGACGCAATCCTCCGCTACCCTGCACCCCAGCCAATTTTTTTGCTCGTGGTGATTGATGTCCTTTCCAAGCGAAAGAAAAGTCCAATCATTGGGTAGGTACTGTGGGACACTCTTAACGACCTGGGGCTTTTATTGTCTGAAATTGAGAATAATACACAACGTGTATGTTCTGTTGTGTGCATCTCATTCTCACAACATGAATCCCTCATGAGTTGCGACACAACAGCCCGTTTGCTTTCGCGCCACGTGCGTGTTCTCGAGTGTGGAGTGGCTTGTGGAGTGGCTTGTGGAGCTGCGGGCGATGAAAGATAAGAAACACTTGCATGGCCCACTATAAACCCACTTTGCCTAAAGTCACTCTTATCTATCACGTTACTCTCTGCTCTCTTATCAGCTTTCAGCCACTTGAAGTGATAACGGTCACCAAGCTACACAACAGAGACAAGTGTGGCAAGGTCCTTAGCCAAAGCCACTTTCAGCCACATTTAGCCACGCCCGAGAGTCGTTTGAGGGCTCACTATCATCAATCAGTAGGGCACTAGCTGAAGTGCTAACTAGTATGGTGCAGTCGCGATAGTGCCTTATCAGACTGGGTATGTGGAGTACAGTATTCTTTTTTTCAATGACGCATCCGTCATACACAGGATCAAAGAACACACTACAGTAAGAGACACAGCAGCATATGTGGAGAAAAGTATGACACTCGTGTAATTCAACTGGCTTGCCACCGTCGAGTACGAAATGCGAGCCTTCGCACAAGGGAGATCGAATGGGCAAAACATGGGTTGAAGCACGAGAAAAACCGCATGGATGCTGTTGTGATGGAAAAACATAAAAAGCCATTTAAAGCTGACGATAAGAGAAGAAAAAATCGTGCATAATATCGAGACTGGCATTCGCTCTTTGACTGCTTATCTATGCTTGGCTATCTGACACTCAGAACATAACACCATCCTAGGAACACTTCCACCACGATCACCGATACTTTGTCAACCATTGAGCTGAAGACTGCGTCAATTGATGTTAGAATATAGAGCGGTGAAAGAAGGGCCAGTGGCATTTCATACCTCACAGATGGCGTATTGCTATCATGTCCACAGATGTGTGAACTTAGCAGCAGGGGCACCAGCCAAAGTTGTTGCAGCAGCGGTACTTGCATTCCTTTGCATTGGCGATCTCAACCTTGGCCTCGCCCTTCTTGATCAAGTCGGTGACATCGGAAAGACTCATGTCCTCGTTGGCTTCGGGGGCGGGAGCTGCGATGGCCAGAGAGGCCAGGGCGAAGAGGGTGAGAGCGGAAAACTTCATGGTGAACTTGGTTGAGGCTTTGAGTAGAGGAGTTGATTTGTGTGAGATTGCAGAGGTGAGAATCGTGTTGGATTGTCGGTTTGAATTCATCTGGCAGAGCTGTACTCTTTATACTTGAACGTTGGGACCATCGGTCCTCGAGGGATTCGGACCTTGGCGCGTGAACGTACGGGCTTCCTTTCACACAGTGACTCTACCTGCCTATTTGAGTTCTTTGTAAGACTCGAATGTTGATATCTTGTGGGGAAATGTCTGGGCATACGTTGAATGTAAGCATCGCCACACTCCCAAGAAAGGTATGTCTCAGCGCTTGTGTCCCCATTCGTTGTTGCCTGTCTGCACGACGTTGAAAACGAGGCTGGGTGAGTCTTTATAAGTGGATTAAAAATGATGATGATGATGAGGAAAACTGGGCCTTCTGGCCTAGATGAGAAGGTGATAATTGAAGTTCAATACGAGGCTTGGAGGAAGAGCAAGTGTGTTGGAAGTTAAGTTTAGGACTTCTGCATTGCATTGAGTACCTTCCTATGAAGGAAAGTGAATAGCTTCCAAGACGCACATAAGCTTATTTCGCTCTTCCCGCTCATAGACTTGTGGAGAATCGAACTGACCGAGCCACGCACACTTCTGTACCGTCGTAGGAGATAGGCTGAGTACAACTGTTTCATACTTATGAGAAAACAAAGTCTCAAGTCCTTAGGAAGATGCCCGCCATGTGGGGAACGATGCACTCAATACTCTTGCTTTTCTCTCTGTCTTGCAACTGCCCTCTGAAATAAAAAAGTGGAGGGAGCGGCCTGAGCCCAGTCACGATGACAGAATAGTCATCGTGGTAGATAAGGACATGCCGGGTCTTCCCCAGAGTAGAGTTACTGAGCGCCCTGATCCCTGTCACGGCCTGGACCCGGGAGAATGCCAACATCACGCTTGAAGCGCTGCAGCCATTCGTCATTATCAGCTGCAGTTTGGTTCCACGCATCGTCACTAGAATCATGTTAGCGGGGCAAAAGTTACGGTGGTTGGGCGTTGGCACCTCTCAAATAAGATCCACCGAGCTTGATGCTGAATCTCGGCGTCTGATGGTACGTGTTGATTTGGGTTGTTGGGTGACATCGTAGCCATTACGAAGCGAGTCAGCTCCTGTGCTAGACGGCGGTAGCAGTTGGAATCATTCATGAAGAACGTCTTTTTCATCATGTCTTCGAAGGCCCCCGGGCTCTTTCTTGACCGAGCTCCGGAGTCGAGACCCCCTGACTGTTGTGGCTGAGCCCCTCGCACGGTTGCCCGAGCACGATGAGCCGGAGTTACTCTTGGTGCGGTCCTAGGGCCTCTACTGTGAGAAGGCCTTAAGGTAGGGGACCAAATCGAATCATTTGCGATTTGGTAGTCTTTGGCGTGGACGTGGGTACCTTCCAGCTCCAGCTGTTGTGAGAGAGGACCATCAAAGTTTTGAGTGGTTTGAAGGTGAGTGCGTTGACGGAAGTCGGCCAGCCATACGGCGGAAGACATCACAAGCCTGATGAGCCAGTCCGCAATGAAATCGTAATGCGGTATAGGTAGCTCTTGAACATTACCGATAATGTGGCAGCATTCTTCTTGTAGCTCGTCGTCTGTGATGTGTATGTCGAGTACAGCCTTGGCTTGGATAAATTCTTTGAGTTGCATCTCGAGCGGACATTGTTCAAACAAGTTGTCCTTGCCGTTGATCTTGAGAACACAGAGCCTGTTTTCAGCGCCATGTCGGAGGGGCGCGAATTGAGCTTGTCTGGCAATCTCCTGGTCTCCCATTAGAAGGTCTCGGAGCCAAGAAGGCTCGGCACATCGTCGGGACGATGCTTCCGAGGCGAAGATGATGCGACAAGCCTCGAGCTGTATCTCCTCATCAGTGGGCAGGTTTCCCGTCTCTTCCTTGTAGTTGACCATGAAGTAGGCAAGCTCCAGTGTGATAAGCTCGTAAGCACTCCGCGGGGAGTCGGCTGGAGCACTGGTTGCAGTAAATGGAAAAGTAGATGTTCGTTCCATCTCGATCAGGTCTAGATAAAAAAAAGTCAGAGATTAGTGCCGTCAAGCTCAAGGATCCAGAGGGATACTCACATGGTGGTATAGAGCTCTCCAGCATGTCGAGTATAGATGCTTCAAAGCCCCAGTCGCCTTTCCAATCAGCCATGGTGCTGCCATTTTTAAAGTGCTCTGCTAGATGATCAACTCGGGGTGGCCAGCTATTCATAGTAATCCCGCAAAAACCACATCGGGATCTAATTTCTGATATCGCGATCTTCCAGCTCTTCATAGACCAATCAACAAACTGAGCGTTGTGGACGAGCTTCAGATGCTGGTTTATATGATCCTTCCGGTAGAAGGACTTATCCTCGACTGGTCTCACCGTGCAGGCTGTGTGGTTATGAGTCTCCAGATGAGCATCATCCGGGTCAACCATCCTACAAAAGACGCAACAGACTTGATTTGTCCTCGGGTTCGTCGCGCGTGATCCTTCGGGCGTACATACCCATCTCTCGAGAGATAGGTGAAGCGACTTCTCGTGTCTCTGCCAGTCGTGCTTCGTTCTGAAGGCTTCGGCACAGAAAGTGCATTGGTATGGCTTTTGGGGATTGATCAGTGATGTCCGTCCCTTTCTCTCGGGTATGGCTCTTCTTCTGCGGCGACGATGGCTGCGTAGCCTGTTTATGTTGCCGACTGAACCAAAGGAGCCGCCTGAACGGTGAGAATAAGCTGAAGCGAAAGAACTGCCACTGGATGTGCCTGCACTACTTGCCAGGGCGCCATTGCCAAAAGAGCGATCCGAGTCTTCGTCAGTCAACACAGAACGGTAGTGACTGTTTTTTCTAGGGGGGCTCTCCCAGCTAGAGGCTATGGCCCTAGCAATAGCAGTGACAGATGCGGGCTCACTCTCGGGCGGCGAGTCTACCCAGCGCTGCAGCGGGTTCGTGTTGTTATCGACAGCTGGCGTCCCAGGCCGACGGCTGATATCGATTGGGCCAGTTTGCGTGTGATCGGTGTGGGAAAATGGGTTCCTTTGAGGCTGCGCTCTGCGTTTGCGGCGAGTGTTGGTAAACCAGTTGGAAATCTGAGTCTTGGTGAGGCCTGTTTGACGCTGAAGGATTTCCTTTTCCTGGTCTGTTGGGTAGGGGTAGCGGCTGTGAAGAGCTAACCATCTTTTGAGAATCTGGAGAGCTTCTTTGGAGAAGCGGTGACCCGTCTTTGCTGGAAGAGTGCTATTTCGATAATTTTGTTCAGTGATGGCCATATAGCTAGTCATGGGTCCTCTGCGAGAATCCTCAGCCAACATGGTGCTCATCAGTCTAACAGGGCCATAGTGGGGAGGCCCGGACCCTTGGCTTGTTGTGGCTGGGATAGACGGGTCAAGAGTAAGTGAAGGAGGGTCTGGAAGTGCACCAGCAGCTTGAGGGAAGGTAGGATTAGAGAGCAAAGCGGAAAATTCCGCGTATGAACCATCTGTGCATGAAGAATCATCCAGAATAGGTTGCTCGTCAAAGTTTGCCAAGCTATCGAGGTTGATGTCGTTGAGATCAATATTGGGGGGCAGCAACTCATCGCTATGGATATTGGCTAAGAGAGTATCGATGCCAGGGGTGATAGTGATCTCATTGGACTCGTGAGGCTGAGAAGAAGACCCGGGCTCCTTCTCTACCTGCCAATGGGGAAGCCCGTCCATCTCGCGGGAAGGGGGTTTATGTATGGTGGAGAATATAGCGCCACGGCGTGATTGTCACTTGCCGATAAGTTAAGGCCTCAAGCGAAACTGGGAGGGAAAGAAGAGAGCGCCCCTTAGAGTTTGCACAAATTGAGCAGAGAGAAAGAAATGGCTCCAAGATCAGTCGTGACCTTGGATGAATCGCGTGCCTGTGACTTGATTGGCTACGCCCTGTGTGTTGAACAAAGGTGGGTCACGTCGACAGTGGGGAGGGGATCTGATGAAGAGAACCTCGTTTTAGGTGCACCTATGTACATGATCACTTGATATTAACGATTGGATGTATAATTACTGCGACTATAGGGTGAATGGGTATAAGCTATGCCCCTGTTCGGGTGTCGATAGAGCCCATGGTTGGCGACGGCATAGACGTAAGGTCAGCCTTGGCGTGTGTTGTTCTCGCGGAAGCCTTCCTTGTTGAGAAAATGGGCAATCCGCTTTACCAAGCACAAGAACAGGCTGTATTTGCTCCAGAAGTAGGTGTCTCCAAAGGCCAGCTAGAACTTCGTCTGTGGTAGCCAACCAACTGTCATGACCCGGGCTGTAAAGTAGCAAACTAAAGCGACCAAGTAGGAGCAGTTGGAAAATAGAATTAGAGGCACCCAGCCAGTCGGTTCATCCCTGATCCCTAGTAGGGCACCCGCAGTGGGAACACTCATCAGAGTTCCGAAGCTGGCAAACATGGTATCCGTCGCAAAGTATCGACCGTAGTGCCCTGACTCATAAAATTACCCTAGACAAACAGGGATGAGGCCGAGGTTGCTTCCACTGGAATCTCTGAATGTTATGGAAATGACAATTAGAACTGGCCTTGAGCCGTTGCACAGTAGCCATATGCCAAGCAACGCGACCACACTCAGGGCGATGGTGACGATGATGACAATGAACCGACCAAACTTGTCAGCCAGGAGGCCTGATAGAATCCAGCCCAAGACAGAGCCAGCAATGATAAAAGATAAGAGGAGGAGGCTGTCTGAAGTCGGAACACCGTGCGCTGTGCCGTATGAGAGGATATACGCCAGGGGCACGAAGAGACCGATTACATGAAAAATTATCCCCGGGTAGCCAAGGCAAAGCGAGGGTCACGGAGGATACCAAAGTCTGGCCAGACGGACTCGGTTTTGGGTTGATCTTTATTGCTCATCCGGACTGACGGACGACTCGTGATGAAAAGGTTGGCCGGGACGGCAAGGCCAAGCATAATGAAGCCCAGGATTCGGCAACTCCAGGCAGAGCCGATATCATTTGGACCCAGAAGACGCCGAAGCAGGAGAGAAAACAAGGTTCCTCCGATGCCATGTGGATGCGACGCCTGTTGCGAGGCCTCGCCTAGAGTAGGAGAAGTGAGCAATGGCGCCATATGCAAGTGCGTTTGGGAGGGCACCCCTAAAGCCACCGACGGTGGAGTATGTCAAAATGAACTGATAGTAAACTACAGTATCTTGATTAGAATTGCGGAAGCCGAGGAAAAAAGGGACAGGACTTACTCTTCAATAGACTTAACAGCATCAAGCCAAGCACAATGAGAGTACATCCTGCGGCCACGGGAGCTCTCGGCCCGAAGCGATCAAAGACGGGACCTACTTGTATGCCAACCAGGAATACCAAAAACAGATACAGACTGAATATCCAACCTATCTGTGAATGGCTAGAGTCCTGGAGTTGGTGGCTCTTGAATGAGTAGGACTCAAAGATAGCGCTTGTGTTGATGAGGCCGTAGATGCAGACCATGGAGACCATGGAGCACCAGGAGCCAAAGACGACAAGCCAGGCGGTCAACCCACCCTCAGGAAAGGTGTTTGATGCATCGCCTATTGTTTGGCCATGGTCGCGATTGTCGGTAGCAGTAGAGACGCCGTCTTTTACAGGAGTCTTGAGCTAATCGGATTGTTGATTGGGGGTAGGGTGGTTCTTTAGGCAGCTGTCCTCTGCATGTTGGTTCGATGACAATGGCATGTGAAAGCCAAAGGAATTGGCTATAGCAGTTGAGATAGCGACAGAGATAGAAACTGCCCCGAGACTCTCAAGATGGGCATATATTAATCTTCCGTGCTTGGGTTGCGCGCTGAATCAGCTTATACACGCAAGGCGCAAACTACACAGTGCACCACACAAGGGCGTACGATAGAGCATGGAGAGTACACAAGGCGTACAAGAGGGCATTTATTACACCAAGGCGTGAAAACGTTAGGGCGTTGACTTATGACGATGCCTAGTAGCTCACATGTAGTGGATATGCAACTTCGTTAAGAGGTATTTGACGCATTAAAGGGCGGCGCGTATGCCCACATGTTTCAATGCCGGTCATCAAAATTCGTTACTGACCATTCTACTCCAATTTCATTCGCGTCAGAGAGGCAGCTCCTCCAATACTCTTTTCGGAGATTGGAACTTCGACCGCATTCTACACTTCTATCACCCCCCTGCTACAATGGCACTCCCAACCGCAGTAGAGTCAAGCACAAAGACAGAACTTCCACTGGGCATCGACAACATCAAAGCTCAGCGAAAGATCCTCGGCAAATCACAGTGGGGCCCTGCCGCTCCAGCCAAGAGCGAGACGTTTAGAATCCGTGAGCACGGCCACAAGCCCAAAGCCAAGAGATGGGATCACGTCCTGAGCAAGGAGTCGGCTGAGCGCATGGGCAATTCTCTCAAGTATGCAGCCGGCTTTCTCGGTCTACCTGGAATGATATCTCTAGGCGGAGGGCTGCCGTCTAGCGAATACTTTCCTTGGGATGAGCTCTACTTCAAAGTACCCCCAGCTGGCCAGTTCTCTGAAAAGGACATGCACGAGCATGGGGTCTTACTCAAGGCGGGCAAACAAGACCAGGCCAGGGAACAATCCGAATTCGATATTGCCACAGCATTCAACTACGGCCAGGGACATGGCTCTGCGCAGCTCTTGCGTTGGATCACCGAACACACCGAGCTTGTCCATGACCCTCCGTACTCGGACTGGGCATGCACCATGACTCTTGGCTCAACCTCGAGCCTGGACTTTGCCTTTCGCATGCTCGCTCAGCCTGGCGATTACATCTTATCGGAGGAATACACATTTTCCACGGCTGTCGAGTCTGGTACGCCGATGGGCATCAAGGTTGCGGGCGTCAAAATGGACGAAGAGGGCTTGCTTCCGGATAGCCTCGACGACATCTTGATAAACTGGGACTCAGAGAAGCATGACGGAGCTCAGAAGCCGCGTGTTCTATACACGGTGCCTACTGGCCAGAACCCTACGGGTGCGACTCAGGGTGTTCAACGAAGAAGAGATATCTACGCCGTGGCTCAGAAGCACGACCTATACATTATCGAAGACGAACCATACTATTTTCTTCAGATGCAGCCGTACACAGGTCAAGGCTCACCTGCTTTGCCTCCTCCAAAAACTCGCAAGGAGTTTCTGGATAGCCTGCTGCCGAGCTATCTAAGCATGGACGTGGACGGCCGAGCCATGCGCATGGACTCTTTCTCCAAGGTCCTTGCTCCGGGCACCAGATGCGGTTGGATCACAGCTAGCGAGCAAATGGTTGATCGGTATAGCAGGCACTCAGAAGTGGGCACGCAAGGTCCCAGTGGCGTGTCGCAGCTCATGCTGTTCAAGTTGTTGGACGAGCACTGGGGGCACGGAGTGTACCTGGACTGGCTGGCGCATCTACGGATGGGCTACACCCAGCGAAGAGACGTCATTTTGGATGCTTGTGAGAAGTGGCTGCCCAAGGAGGTAGTCAGCTGGAAGCCGCCAGTAGCAGGCATGTTTGTAAGTTGCCATCATAATTTGTGACAGAGCTGGATAAGCTGACCGAGTCTCCACAGCACTGGCTTCAGGTCGACTGGAAGAAACATCCGAGCGCCGTTTCCAAGGGTATCACTGAGATCGAGCATGAGATCTTCATGGCTAGCATCGAACACCGCGCGCTGGTCATTAAGGGTAGCTTCTTCTACGCCAACAAGGCTGAGGAACATGATGCACTCTTCTTCCGGACCACGTATGCTGCTGTGCCATCAGATAAGATTCATGAGGCTATAAGACGATTTGGAGATGCAGTACGGGAAACCTTTGGGCTTGAACAATGAGTATTTGCTGAAGAGACAACTGGGTCTCTCGGCCTTAAAGGATGCTCTACGCTTCATTGAATTATTGTTCGCTCCATGGAGATGTATGGCTAGCATTAACTCCAAGTCTATCTTAATCACTAACCTTAGCTATCAAGCTATCAATACGGGCCCTTTTGCGTCTCAGGTCCCGTTTCCTATCCTCCTGCTTTATCCACCACGACTGGAACTGACCGTACTGCTTGTACAGCTCCTTTAAGTCCTTGAAAGGCTTAGTAAAAACAGGATATGCCGCAATGATAGAGTCCCCTTCACTGCTTTGTAATTCCAATCGTGGCAAGTATTGATTATGGATCATCCTTGACGCCCACGCACTGAGACAATGGCACCGGCACGTCTTGGGTAAGGATTCTGATGTGTTCTTGATAGCGCAGTCAACGCAACAGCGAACCCAGTGTTCTTGGGTCCCATTCCTTCTCAGGCGCCTAAGCACGATCTTGTAAATGATGAACTGGAGCTGCTGAGGTCCTGACCCATAACGGACATAAGCTGCACGGCTATCGAACCACGGATCATTGAGACACTCTGCAATGCAAGCAAAAGATAAGGAAGGGTCAATGGAGATTTCCGGTAGTCCTTGTGTTCCTAGAACATCCGGTCGAGCGGGATCGGTGAAAGATGTGACCATTTCCTGAAATTCAAGTCCATGCCACGTCACCCCGTACGTGTTTTCTATATTCCATGGAGTGGAAGACTTGTCTGGTTGAGTCGCATCTGTGAGGGTTGAGTTTCCATTGTCCTGGGTAGTATGATGAACGCCACGAGTTTCGAAGGCTCTTCTGATCATTCCACATAAGCCGGTCAAACCATTTACCGCGTAGGAAGGTTCGATGAAATATGCGCAAACAACAGCTTTTGACCTGTTGGGCTCTCTCAGACTGGATCTTGAATGTATCAAAACGCATCCATCCTCTGAAGCATGCAGAGGTTTGCATTTGGGAGCCTGAGAAGGTGTTGCCCCTGGACGGATGAAATGTAGTTTTTCAAAGATTTTGGACACTCTGAGAAACGGTTCATCAGGCTCCAACAGCCCCTTTTTGAACGACTTGTACAGGTTGTTGACAAAATCTCTGGTGTCGGGTGCATTTCACACTTCGGCTACCCTCCCGATTTCACACCGCTCGAGGCGGAACGCTGACCGACGGATGGCAAAAAGGAGGTTTTCGGCGACTGAATTGTTCTTGATCGTCTTGACCATGTCGACAATAGATCTGTAAGTTGGCCTGAACTCCGCACAACGATGACCTTCTCTGCTGAAACAATTCTCTTCGTCACACCGACACCGCGGGAGCCTCGAATTCTGAAACTCTTGCAACGCGTCTTGAGCGACCGCGATTACGTGAAGCTCGCGGACTATGTGCCACTGAGGGGATAAGTAGGATGAGAAGGTTAGATTCACACGAAACTTGGAAGAGGGTGAATCTCGATGCGTTGGCGCTCTTTTTTTCATGGTCCAGAGTCTTTCAATCTCGTTTATGGTTTCCAGGTCAAGCAACGCTGCGTCATCTAGATACAGAATTGATCGAGAACGGAGCTTTGCGAGCTTCCTTGGCTCGACAGAGTTGAAGAAGCTTTGGATATTATCGCGAGTTATGAAGAAGCAGCAGAAGCGTGATTCAGTGAAAGCTGCGTGGCGAATGACGCCCTCGGGTCGGTCCAGGTTGGTGAATTCTTTCTGAGCTTGGAGATACGCCGCATAATCGTCCTATTTAGTCTGATCGTGATTAGAAATCTGAGTGTGCTCGATCAAGGAGGATGTGAAGACGTCGGTGTCTATGAAGCTCAACGTGTCGTTCTCTCCAGAAGCAATAGTGCGGAGTTCGCTGATGATGGAATGCCGGTATTTATCTCTTGCCCAGTCGAAGATATAATCGATGATCAGAAGAAGCTGAAGGGCCTCGTCTCGTTTCGTGATGGAGCCTGTCCAGGCTTCAGCGATTTCCTAGGTCTATCAGCAGGCAGGAAGAAAAGCCGATCGAACACCTCAACTTACACAACCACTCTTCTCTGTGAGCCCCAATGTCACAGCTCTGTCAGATAGGTATGCCACAGAAACACTCGAGTCTTCTCCTCTATTCATCAAAAACCAAACCAACGGCCCCGATGACCATTTAGAGGAAGATCCGGCAACAGTTCTCGGACGTTGCTGTGTCTGAAGGAACGTCCAGATCGGAAAGGCACTTTGCAGGCGGATTGACTCCCAGTCACAATCGGATTTCCCCGACTTGGCTTCGAGAAGTAGGAACGGAAAGTACAGCGGTTCTCCAGTTTCATCGAATGGCGAAGGCTGCAAGATTTCCTCAATGTGCGCATCTCGATTGGTGCTCGAGAATTGTGTCTTGAGGCTATCGCTGAGGAGGTTTTCGAGATTTCTTGTAGGCCTTAGTCCATAAACCGCGTCAGGCTTCTCTTGCTTGGGTAGGTGTGCCCCTAGTTCTGGATCATGTTTGACAAATTCGTCCTCCCGGTGCCCGAACAAACGGTTAATACCCCTAGCTTCGAGGCTAGTCAAGACCTCAGCCTCTTCGCGCTTTTTAACATGGCCCCCCTGTGAAAGCTTCTCCTCTTGACTCACTAATCATCGGGGCGGTTGCTCCGTGAGCACCGACATGGCGCTCGGTTTGCCTGGCGGCGTTGGAGAGAGTCGGGCACCTCACCATGGCTGCCATCGCGGATAACCTCGATTTCCGAGCGCCAAAGCCGTTTTCTGCAGTTCGGGCTATATCCTATTAATATAGGAAGTCCGATTTCAAGAACCAGTTTCAAACCTACCAGACTACCTCCGATCTCAACCTAGCGAGGACATAGGGCTCACAGGCAAAACGCCAGGTCGACTCATCCTCCGCCTGCATCTCTTTGCTACCTCCACTAGGTTAAGCACTCGTACCTTGAGGTCGAGTCTCCAAGGAGCTGCCTCATTTTCGTCGGTTGCAAAAGTATCGAATTGAGTCTCTCCCAATCGCTTGACTTCTTGTATAGTATTCGCATGAGCTGCTGGGTAGTCGGATTGTGCCAGGTCCTGGACAAAGGTGATGCCCTTGTCCCTGCACAATCTTTGCAGAGCATTCACGACTGGCAGACTTAGTGTCGGCATCTTTCGTGTCGAGCGTCTGGTCAGTTCTAGACGCTGTGGAGGTAAAAAATCCAGAGGGATGGCAATCTCAGCTGCTGATATTTTAAATGGACGCGTACGACGGTAGGCAACGAGGGTCAAATGGCCAATCATCAAGGCGAATCGCGGGTCGCCAAGACAGCGGCCATGCCCCTTGAAACGCGGGGGTGCTTTATCATCGATAAGATGAGGTGGTTGAAAAGCTTATTGGTGGTGCTGAGGTATGCATACACTATTCTTCCTTGTCGCAGACTTTTGTATGTACTGTGCTATTATTGAGACCTTGGTGATCTTCTAGAAGAAGCTGTATGACACGCTAACAAGAGCACGGTTCTGGGTTGGTATTATGAGACACAACTTCAGAGCCATGCAAGACGAGATAGTTGCTCGCTTTGATGTCCTCTCTCAATGCAGGCACAACAAGTTAGACTGGCCTCATCAACATTCCATCAGTTTCATTTTCCTCCCCTGGCAAGCCGTGCATGGGGTCCTCTATCAACTCGAGAGCTGACGTACTTTCCGTTGCCTTCACCTCAAGCCTTCCCACAGTGGTGTCATCCGAGTTCCCGTTCCAGTCTTTCACAGGGTCTAGCGTAGAGCCAGCACCCTTGGCAACAGACACAATGGCTGTCTTAAAGTCTAGGAAGTCGGTATCGGGTTGTGAGCTGATCTTGCGCCATAGACCTAGTGTCTTAAATTTTCCAAGTGCTGCAAGTCCGATTATAGCGACCAGGCTTAGTGTTGTGGTGGCTATTGGAAAGTTCCCAATTCGATACGCTTCCAGCACCACAAACCCCTGCGTTGATTTCGTCTCCTGAAGGAGGGCCACTTGCGCCGCGCCAGAGCTCCCCAGAAAGTTATCAATCAACACCTCTAGACCTTCCTCGACTGCGTTGAGGACGTCTTGGTCGACAGTCTCTGTCCGGTTATTGCGGGCTCGAACGTTGTCGATGTTGCGGAGAAACGAGTCGCCAAGAACTGAAGTGTAAAGGGTGGTGAGAGTTTGGGACAAGTACCCAACTCCTTGGAACGAGATGTTGACCAATGCACGAGACGGATCAATGTCTAAACCCTTTCCAGCTGGAACGACCGAAATATTCTTTGCACTCACGTCAACGTCAACCTTGAACCGGGTGGGTGAAAACTTTGCCTCGCACTGAGTTTGGTTCAGAGCCATATACGCCTTGCCGGCAAGGAAGCCATACATATAACGCGATTGGCTGTTCACAGCAGCCAAAGCGGTCGCAAAGTCTTCGGTGAGGACTGCCCAGGTAGGAAAGCCGTTCCAGACACCATTAGGGAGATCCCCGTTGACCCAGAATCCTTGGGGAGCATAGATACCTCCAGGGGTCGTAACGAGATCGGACTTAATCCATGATAACTGACTTGACTTGTTGTATTGGCATGAGACCTCGCATTTGTATCCATGCTCGTAGAAGGAGTAGTTCTGAATAGTGCCGGAAATGTCGTTGATGAGTTGAGGTTGAACCAAGCCAACCGCTGCACCAACGCCGTAAGATCGTCCATGGTAAGTAAATCCAGTTGCATCAAGTTTTTGATGTTGAGGCGTAGAGGAGTCCCTAGAAGATGCCTGGCTGACAGCGTTAAGGAGTAGACCCGTCCTAGCTAATAGGAGTAGAGTCAGTAGGTGCATGACTGTGAAATTGAGACGAACATACTCTTCCATGCGACGTATGAGAATGTTCCCCTATCTGATATGCTGCCCAACAGTTGATCACAGGATGTAGCAGGGGGGCATATTGTTGACCAATACTTTGCTGTTGATTCGCTGTAGTCTGGAATTGGAATCAAAGCTTCGTGCCGAGCCTTTGTTAATATGGGAGTGATGGATCCAGCCCAAAGAGCCGCAGGAATCTGCATTCCCAGCAGCCAAAGGATGGATATAAGTGACATCTTCTTGGTCTGCCACTCCCAGATAGGCGACTTGGATACCATGGCTTGCCGGAGTTTCAACTTGTCGAGTGTGGGAAGTTTATGGCTGGAAGCCAGCTGAGCATTGGTTGAAAAAGCCACGAGACTCCCAAGAACATAAGTCTGGCCTATGGATAGAACTGTCGAAAGAACTTGGACGATGATTGAGATGTAGGCTCGGTACTGTTTTATGAGATTGACGTGGTGGATGTCAGAGAACCGCTTTTCTCTCGACAGCCACGTAATCAGAGCAGAGATGGTCAAAGACGACATGATGCATAGGATGACCCAAATGGGTTTCCAGTATATGACAGACATGTTGTAAGGAGGAGAACAGAAATCCTTGTTGGGAGAGTCTCAGATGGAAAAGTCAAGGGTTTGGCCTACCCCCAGGTTTTAAACCCAACAGTGGTGGGGATTTCCATGAAGACAGGTTGGTATTTCACCCCCTACTTAACTTTAGATACTTAGGACGAGCTGAAAAGCAGGCTGTGAATTTTGCGTGCAACATTGCCTTGGAGCCAAGACCAACACTTGTCTTGGAAGCCAACCGTGGTCTCAGCCTGGTCTCTAAAAATTACCGAACTTTGGCGCGCGCGAACATGACCAATCTGATTCAAGCATTCGTTTTTCTTCACCACCCTTTCACATGGGCCTCGCTGCAGGCTGCGATTTAGAGACAGCCACCTGGGTCAGCTGAACATGACGGACATGGTTCGTGCATTCAGCTGAAGTCCAGATGTCATCGCGAGCTTGGCGCAACTTGGCGTGCCTCCATTATCCTTGGAGCTTGAACAAGCTGAACATGCGCGCGCATCATGGTAAAATTCACTCAAGCATATCTACAGTCAGCGATGAATGAGACTCACTACCGACTCTACCATTTCACAAACACTGGTACAGTGACCGAGGTCTTGGCCATTCAGAGTGCGATGTTAGGTGTGCGAGGAAAGTTGTGGTGTTCTCATTCTTGGTGGGTTTGGGGCCACACAGAACCCGAGGCCTTCACATGATTCTCAGGACCACGTGATACCCCCGGAGATGCCTTTCGGGCATCAACGACGTGTGCATACTGCACGCCCTTTGAGTCAAAAGCATGAATTAAAGTCCTAAGAACTTGCGGCGTATACGCCCTTCTGTAGAAGGCGCCTTAATGTAGATAGATATGTAAGATGGTCTGCCCTAGTGTACGCCCTTATGTAGTGTTTCTGTAATACGCGCCTTTTTGTAGTCTCGTCGTAGATGCCACGATTATGGAATTGGAGATATTCATCGTGGGATAAGACAGCCAAATTAGAAGTCTGTAGCCTGTCTGACCCGAACTATCCGTGTTATTCTCTCGAACATTTATCCAACATGTCATCCTTCTCCGTAAGTCTTCACATCCCGTGATTGATGAACGTGGTTTTAATAGAAGCCAGCGATTGATCAGATTTCTTGCCAAAGACGGCAAAGTCTACTATGGCGATGCCATTCTTCCATCTGGCGTAACAGATGTTGGCAAGGCTGTCCAAGCCCGCGTTCTCAGTGGCAGCCCATGGAGCAAGCACGAAGTTACCGATCAAGTGGCAGTGAGTGCCTCCGTATCCTCGCAAGATTGTATAGCCATTTAATTGCCATTTTCAGGATGTTCAATCGCTCCTCAGCCCTCTTGCTCGTGAGGACGTTCGAACCGTCCGCTGCCTGGGTCTGAATTACGAGCAGCATGCTCGCGAAACTGGGACACCGATCCCCAAATACCCGGTCTTGTTTTTCAGACCTCTGACCTCTCTCAACGGCCCCTTTGATCCTATTCCTGTATCACCTATTGCACGGCAAGCTGAAGGCGTGGACTATGAATGTGAACTTGTTGTCGTTATTGGCAAGGAAGCCAAAGAAGTACCCGAGTCTCGGGCGCTGGAATACGTCGCCGGCTACGCTGTTGGAAACGATGTTTCTCATCGCGAATGGCAGCTGCGCCGAGGGGGGACCCAATGGGGCTTCGGGAAAGGGTTTGACGGATGGGCTCCCTTTGGCCCTGGAATCATCAGCTCGAAACTCATCCGGGATCCGCAGAACTTGAAGATTTCGACCAAGATTAACGGGCAGACGGTGCAAGAGAGCAATACGGGAGATATGATCTTTAGTGTGGCAAAGACCATTGCATTCTTGAGCCAGGGCACGACGCTGTTGCCGGGTGATTTGATCTTTACTGGAACGTGAGTATTGATTCACTAGATGAACTTTCGGCTTGCTGATCAGCCACAGACCTCAAGGTGTGGGTGAGGTCAGACAGCCCCCTCTGTGGCTCAAGGACGGGGATATCGTTGAAGTCAGTCTGGAAGGTGTGGGAACCTGCGTTAACAAAGTTCAAAACGTGAAGGGTGACCATTCAACCGAGAGAGCTAGCCAGTAATGACTTGGAAAGAGTCCGAGTTACGTAAACAGCATCCAACTCATAATGAGATCTTCACATGGCTGACCCTCACCTCTCTTCACTCGAATATCAATCAGTGAGCATGTTATAATCTGACCAACCAGGCACAGCTGCCCTTCTGGCCCCCGATGCTCGTAAGTGGCAGACCCATCTGAATCAATGAAGGCTGTCACTTCAACTCAACCAGCTCACGATAAGTGTGAGCTAAAGGGGGTACCCATGGCTATCTGATGTCCAAAGGGCCATAGAATGACATTGATAAGCTTTTAATAGAAATACAGCAACTACCACGGACTTCTAGGAGGGTCTTTTCTGGGTCAAGTCATCCGCAGCTGTCAGCGCTAAACATGTCTCCGGCTACACGAGGGCCAGGGTCATGTACGGACACTTTTCCTTGGCCTTCGGAGACATAGACGAAGGGCTATCAACGCTGAGTTCTGACGAATATTTAATTATGAGGTCCTGCAAGAGTTTTTCAGGTGATGGCATAGAAAACTTGAGCTCGTCAACCCCTTCACTCCCTACCAATCTCTCTACGCATCCTATCCAAGCCATGTCGACTGAGGCAGACCCTCAATACCTTCTCAAGGAGAGCAACCGTGAGGTCGAGCGTCTCCAGAAGCAGCATGCGTGGTTTCAGCGATGCCTCAATAATCAAATCGTCTTTGCCCCAGTAGATCTGAACAAAGAGGGGTTGAAGGTTCTGGACGTTGGTTGTGCTGATGGTGAGATAAACTTGTAGACTGACGACATATGCGAGCTGGCGACTGACAAGGAATTCTCCTTCGTGACCTCCAGAAGCAAGTCGCTGCCTCTGCTCGGTTAGTGGGAGTCGACATCATGAACAGTTTTATGCCGCCTTCTCCTCAAGGCAACATCAGTTATCAGGTCTACGACGTATGCGAAACCCCCTCGGGCGAGTTCAATGGATCTTTTGACTTTACTCACGTCCGATATGTCTTGCCCGGATGTGCCAAAGTTGGTTATCAAAAGGCAGTTTCTAATCTTGCTGGTAAGCATAAACAACCATCAACGAGGGATGTACAAATCTGATCATTAGTGCAGCTACTCTCGCACCTGGAGGCTGGCTACAAGTACAAGAAATGGACTTGGACTACAATCGCCCCGAAGTTGGCCAAGCGACCAACGACGCCAACCAGGTTTTCTCTGGCATCTTTGACAAGATCGGCGTTGGTGCCAGATTCCCTAGCAAGCTTGATAAAGCATTCGAAGCTGCTGGCTTGGTGAACGTGTCGATCCAGAATGTCGACTTCCCTATGGGTAAGCGACTAGGCGATGACAAGGCTGCTCAAGACTCCTGGGAGCCGTTTGCCATTACGATTCCGAGTGTTATTGAAACAGCCAAATGTAAGCTCGTCTCATCAAGAACGTTCGTTTAATTTCTAACAGGCTGCAGCATTGGGGGCCGATATTCCCGATTCTGTCTACGACAATCTGGCAGAGAGGTTTGAAAAGGAAGTCAAAGAGCAGGGCTCACTGTGGAGGTCGTTCATCATCATTGGGCAAAAGCCTGAATAACCAACACTTATTCATCTTCATCGGGATTTTGATTGACAATTGGGGTTGACAATTCGGGCCGATGTCTCTGAGATGCCATTCTTTGTCAGACTAGGGGCGGCCGCCGTCTGGCTTGAACAGAGCTATCCCCGACAATGCACTTCTTGATGATTTTCAGCGCCCGTTTTTTAGCCGCTGTTACATACAGAATACCGCAAGTATCTAATTGACACTATTACCTCCATTTACTCCATCATAGCAATGTAGACTTGCCATTGGCCTCGTCAGCAAAAGCCTGGTCAACCGAGGACCCGGCCATGTCAATTATCGTGGTTCTCCGATCCCTGCCCAATTTGGACGTCTAGAGCTGACCGCCTAGCCAAGAGGTTGTAGCGCTTGCTCACCACCAAAGGCAGGAAACAGGGCCGAGTTGCCGACGGTTAAAGCGACCACCTGCATTTAACCGCTGAGGAGTATGAACAGCTACAAACTGCTCTTTCCTGTCCGACATTCTGCATCAGCCATTCTCTATCATCTTCACGAACATTATGTCTGCTTCAGCTCCGCTAGACGTCGAAACTTTGCTCAACCAGCTCACGCTGGATGAAAAAGTTGAGCTTCTCGCTGGTCAGGGCTCTTTCCGAATGACCGGTCTGCCCAGTCACGGTATTCCTGCACTCATTGTAAGACTTGAGATGTCAGCGCAGCGAAAGGCTTAACTGACCTCGTGGGCAGACATCTGACGGCCCTCATGGAATCCGTGGTAAGCGATCGTTTACTCGGGTAAGTGCCAGGTTCTATCTTTTGTAGATTGTGAACTTGGAACGTGTGGCTAATAGTTCAGCTTCCGAGCCCGATGCTCCCATCTGCAACGGCTATGGGCGCCACATTCAATGCAGAGTTGCTTCACCAAGTCGGAAGACTTTTAGGTGACGAAGCTAAGGCCAGAGGTGTCGATGTTCTTCTAGCACCTACCATTTGTCTCCAGCGCTCTCCCTTGATTGGCCGTGGCTTTGAAGCTTTCGGAGAAGACCCTTTCCTCAGCGGCATCCTGGGTTCGCGATACATCAATGGCGTCCAAGAGCGCGGCGTTGCAACTAGTGTCAAACACTACGCTGCTCACGATCAATCCGACAACAGCATCGAAGACAATGTGTGCATGACTCAACGCACCTTGCGAGAGGTCCACTTGTTGCCATTCCAGCTGGCTCTTCGAGACTCGGATCCTTGGACGATCATGACCGCGTACAACAAAATCAACGGAATCCATGTCAGCGAGGACACTCTCCTTTTGAAGCAGATCCTGCGAGATGAATGGGGTTTCAAAGGTCTCGTTATGAGTGACTGGTTCGGAACTTACAGCACATCGGAAGCTATTAACGCTGGCTTGGACCTGGAAATGCCAGGCCCCACGGACTGGCGAGGCAAACGCATGAGTATCGCTGTCAACTGCAGAAAGGTGCCCCAGGCAACAGTCGATGAGTCTGTGAGAAACGTGTTAAGCCTGATCAACAAGGTTAGAAGGGGCGAGTCGCACAATGACTCCCCTGCTTCCAACACTCCTGAGCAGCGAGCTCTGATTCGACAACTCGTTGCAGAGAGCATTGTTCTGGTTAAAAACAGCCGACAGAAGCTTCCCATCAAAAACCCGGACAAGGTGAAATTTGGACTGATTGGTGATCACATCAAGAATCCTGCACTTTGTGGAGGTGGCAGCGCAGAGGTTGAACCGTATTACTCGGTGACACCATACGATGCCATTGTCGAAGTGGTTGGCACAGAGAATGTGTCCTATGCGCCAGGCTGTAACTGTGAGTTCTGTGATATATCCGAGTTCGATATCGTTTGAAAACTGAAAGCCCTCATAGCCTTCAGATTCAGCCCTCTCCTGAAAGGCCTCGCCACTTCGTCTGGGGCAGAGGGCTGGGATGTAGACATCTTTGGACAAAACCCAGATGACCATCCTGATACCCAACCAGTTGTATCAGCTCTTGCCGAGAAGCAGCTAATCGATGTCCCTGAGAGTCTACACAAGTCGATCCCAACAAAATACTTTGTCAGGGCCCGCGCTCGTTACACTGCCGAAACGTCTGGTCTTTTCCGCTTCGGCTTCAGCACATCTGGGAAGGGCAAGCTCAAGGTCGATGGAAAAGAAGTAATTGACTTGTGGACGAGTCAACCTCCCAAAACCGACTCAACTGCCTGCTTCAATCGCCTTTCCATGGAGAAGTTCCACGATATTGAGGTGGCCAAGGGACAAGTTCTTGAGCTTGAGGTTCTTCAGGTAAACGAAAACCTTGCGGGTGGTGTTGGTACGGCTTTGACCCTTACTGGACGAGTGGGAGGCTACGAACTTCTCGATGAGGACCAGAGTATCAAGGATGCAGCAGAGCTCGCTAGCAAGGTCGACATCCCGATCGTGATCACAGGTCTATCCTCAGACTATGAGTATGAAGGGAGCGATCGCAAAAACTTGAGACTTCCTGGACGTGTGGATGAGTTGATCCAGGCAGTGCTGAGTGCCAACAAGAACGCAGTAAGTACACTCCATTTTTACTCCAATACGCGAACTAACACAGCCCTAGATTATTGTCACCCAGTCCGGATGTCCCATCGAGATGCCGTGGGAGTCGCAAGCTTCAACTCTGCTGCACACTTGGTTCGGTGGCCAAGAGACCGGCCACGGCCTTGCTGACGTGCTATTCGGCAATGTCAACCCCTCAGGCAGGCTCTCCTTGACCTTTCCCAAGTCCATCAAGCACACTCCTGCCTATCTCACCTTCTCCAAGGCCGACTACGACATTGTGTACGGCGAAGGAGTCTTTATCGGCCATCGATACTATGAGATGGTCGACAGAGAGCCTCTTTTCTACTTTGGTCACGGCCTTTCGTACACCAAATTCGAATACTCCAAGCTTGAAGTGCCTCGTGATTTCGCCTCAGCTGTCGATCACAAAATGCAAATCTCGGTTGACGTTACCAACAAGGGTCCTTACCCTGGCTCAGAGGTTGTCCAGATTTATATCCATGATCCCGAAAGTTCCGTTCAGCGGCCTATCAGGGAGCTCAAGGCATTCGCCAAAGTGCACCTTGATGTGGATGAGACAAAGACTGTTACGCTTACGCTTGATAAGTACTCCTTGTCCTTCTGGTCTCAGGAAGTGTCCAAATGGAAGGCTGAAGCAGGAGAATACTTTGTCATCGTTGCTGCTAGTTCAAACCCGCAGGACGAAATCTTGCGGGCGAGCTTTGTCTTGTCGGAGACCTTTTACTGGAGTGGCCTGTAAACAGACGGTATAAAGAAAGGGGGAGGCGGCCAGCCCAACCGCTAGGATAGACCGGGAAAAAGTATGAACATGTTCATGACAATGTCACCTCCGACAAGTGTTTGCACGTGACAATTGATCGTTGACTCTATTAAACGTGATATCTACTCTGTGAAATACTCTACTGTCTTGAGCTGTACTGGATTTCCGTGGTGGAAACAATGTTGATACCCTTGGCTGCGTCCTCCTGAGAGTATGAGTGAGTTCGCACCTTGGGATTGTAAGAAGAAGGAAATGGCTGCCTCGGCGCAGAAACCTGGACGATATGACCACCATCTTCTGCAGTAGGCCGAGGCCAGAGCTTGGCTTCGTCATCATCTCCAATCTTTCTTCCAGACTCAGAGTCGTCTCCAGACTCGAGTTCGATGGCATTGGATTGCCTGCGGCTGAGCTGTCGTCTGCTCCTGATGGCATGCGATCCCTTTGTTGTGTTGTGGGAAGGACCACCGTAGCTGGCGCCGAGAGAGCTGAAGATTCCGGGGATGCACTTCTTGAAGAATGGCTTCAAGGAGCTTGCAGAGGCGCAGATGATACAGCCAGTGAGTTCTGCGTACATCCAGCACAGTTCATATGCCAGGCCCCAGGTGTAGTTGGCACTGTTGAAGAGCTTGATGGTGAGGACGCAGTTGTAAATAGCAGCAATGATGACACTTTGAGTCGTTAGCATGGCGCTAATGTTGGGTTCAATGGTCGACTTACAATCCACCCGTCGTAAACAAAAGAAGCAACGATAGCTTCTGACGTCGGGGAATCTGAAGTGGGATGACAATCCGAAGAGGAAGAAGCAAGATGATGAGATCCATGACGACGTTGGCAACCGACGCCGCCAAAAAGAAGCCAAACTTGTCGACGCACTTGCCCGTAGCCATGGCGACAAGGTCCCAGGACGCCTTGATGGGCTGACAGCCAAAAAGACTGATCATGGCGTAGACGATGGCGTAGGTGATGAAGAGACCAGCAAGGACTTGGACGATTCTGCGGAAGGTTCTCTCAGGGCAGAGGCGAAGGTAGAAGAAGAGCAGCGAGATCTTGGCCAGATCTGAAGAGAGCATGTAGAAGATGTTGACGGGGATTGTCCACTGAGGCTTTTTAGGAGCTGGCGATGATAGTGGGCATATGTGAGAACGCACCTTGAGCAAGATCTGGTACTTGGCTTGTGAGACCTGCCAGAAGTTGATGCCGCAGCCGCCTTGGGCAACCACTATGCATGGTTAGTATTCAATCACCAAGTACAAATGGCCCACTACTTACTCCCCATGGTACAGGCATAGAACATCCAACATGAGAACAAGGCTGCGCCAGTGAGGTCTGCACAAAATCAGTGGTGAATCCTATAGTGAATGTTGAGCGCAACATACAATCATCCAGACGCAATACGTTGTTCATGATCCCAACTCGTGTATAGATTCGCAACCCGTAAATGACAGACCCGAAAGCGAACAGGACGGCGCCGATGACCACCTGGGCCGGTGCCATGGATCCAGCAGCCCACCTGTCCTCGCCCTCAGGCGGAGGCATCATGTAGACGGTGTCAGACATTGTGTCGAACGCTCAAATCGGGGTTTGTCGGACTCGTATTGTCGTGGATGAGGTTCGTTGGCGACCAGGCCTTGTTTTCAACGTTTCGCTTCACCGGATAAACATTCTCATAGATTACCTGCACCCTTCTAATAAGGATTCAGCTGAGCAGGATCTGCAAGTAGATGTCTCTTTTCACCCTCTGTGAAAAGACAGGTCAGGAGCTTTCTTTACTTTTGGTTCCTCACTCCACTTGACCCAGTGTCAAGGATGTTCTTACATCTACAAGACATTCCCAGACGCAGGCACAAGGTCTTGGAATACACCAGATTCTGCAGCAGCTTCGCCACCCTGGCATAATCATCCAATCTTTTCTTCAACTGCCGGCAGATGAGTAGCTTCGTTGCCCTCCAGGCGACGTTGATGAGGGATGTAACCTCGGCTTCTCCAGGCCCAACGGCAGTTATTTTACAACGAGTGTTGCAGCCGTCTTTTTTTCTTTTTGTATAGTATCCAATGTTGGTGTTGACAAACGGCCACGTAGGATGGAGAAATCCACCGTGGCCAGGATGTGGAAACCAAATGGAGAGCTGAGACTCGTGGCCCTCTTGGCTGCAACGGTTTTCAGGGGCCATTGCTTGGCACGTCGAAGCAGATCTCTTCCTTTGGCCATCCTCAAGAATCATGTTTTCTTTTGCCATGACAAATGGCTTACCAGTTGCATGACTGTGGTCCACATTAACAGGGTTGCAAGCATGAGGGAGGATTCCCATTGTGTTCAGAGACATCACCCGCAGCATGGCTTGCCCCTTGCAGCCAGTCTGACGAGATGGGATTCCTTTCGTCTGTAGATACTCTTTTGAGAGCTGGGCTTTCTCAATGTGAACTGATTTCGGGGAATTCCCCTACTGACGGTTTGCCGATCTCGCCCGAATCGTGTGTCGAGCAGGGTATGCGAGTCTTGTCCACAATAAGCAGGGGCTAGACCGGGAATATGTGGACGTATTCATTGGTCTATTACCGAGCGAGCTTCGCCAACAAGTTTCAGTCATAAATCTGATAACTCCTCGCAAACCGGTTCCAGCAGGTCTTTCCAAAAGGATAGCTCTGCGAGGCGATCATCACTTCATAACCGACCAATTCGCACCATCACTTCTAATACGAGGTTGGGCATGATTATTCCGCCTATGCTTGTTCTCGACCACTGTGGTCCTATCATGACATTCACGATATGTCACTTTTTTCTTTTGGTGAATTTCTTTATGCCTCGTTGTTAAGCGCTCTTGTCGCAACACATCTATTCGCTGGACTCGCGACCCATTTCCTGTGAGGGTCTTTTGCCCTCCAACCGAGATTTTTTCTTAAAAAGAAAGCGGGAAATGGTTATTTGACGTTGTGGGGAAAGCAAACACTCTTATCCATGCCAAGATGCCCCCACAACGGAGTCCTTCAGAGGTTTCAACTGGTTGGAGGCATTCCGTTATCAGCGGAAAACCCGAGACAATCACGGTTCGGACCGAGCGGAGAGGGAAAACCGTTGCCTCCCGCAAGCGCTAATGCCAGTATCTCACCATGAGCTCGTGGGTTTTCACTTTAAAAGAAAAGAAACGGTGCGAGCATGCAACTTCGAGCCAACACAATATGTACTGCAATAAGCCCAGCGTTGGTCGACAGTCTTTTTCTCTCTTCCGAGCAGTCACATGGATCATTAACCGCTGCTGCACCTTTCCCCTGCGTGCCCTGCTGCGTCCTTTTTGCACTCCGCCGAAATGCGACTTGACAATTTTCTTACCGGTGGAGATTTCATAAACCGAGATCATGACCCGAGACCAAGGCAAAGACTCCTGGCCAAGATTTGGTGAAACGATCTTCTCTGCAGTCCCATTAAGCGATGGAACGCGACACGATGATCTTGACCATCGTCGTGGGTTCGCTCCGAGGGAAGAGTAAACCCGCGATTCGTGGTGGACCCTCGCCCAGAGAGGACATTAGTCAAGATGGCAAGGATCTGACTCCTCATTCTGGGTCTCCGGGCATGGAGTTTGCGTTACTTGGTAGCTGGGCCATGTGAAATGTGAGAGTATCATGCGGTGTTTCGATTCCCCTGAATCCCCATGGCACCACTAGGTTGATCAAGAGAGCAAGCATTCGTCCGTGCCGCAAAACGTGGATATAAATCTATCACAAAGCCCTAGCACTCTATGCATCATCTCAGACACACATTCCCAACTCTAAATTCATCCACTTCTCAAAATGGCAGAACCGTACCCCTTCAAGAACAAGGTCATCGCCGTGACTGGCGCTAGCCGGGGAACTGGCCTGGCCCTCACCCGCTATCTGCTTGTTCGGGGTGCCAAGGTCTCCATGGCCGCGACCTCGGAGGAGAACTTGAAGAAAGCGGTTGCTGAGATTAAGAGGGATATCCCTGATGTTGCAGACAGGGTCATCAGTTTTCCTGTGAACGTCACCAACCCCACGGACGTGGAGAGCTGGATCAACGCGACAGTTGAGAAATGGGGGGTGTTGGACGGTGCTGCTAATGTGGCGGGTGAGTTGCTTGCAGTGCATGTTTGATCTGCTACTGACGGTTGAAAGCGAGGATGAACAAGAGCATTCATCCTATTGAGGATCTCGACCTCGAGGAGCTTAAGGAGATGCTGGATGTCAACGTTATTGGCACTTTCAACAGTATCAAGTACGAGATGAAGAACATGAAGCCTGGAGGTAGCATCGTCAACTGCGGCAGCCAGCAGGTCAAGTACGCCTCTGGAAACATGGGAGCGTACGCAGCCTCCAAGAACGCCATCCGCGGCCTCAGCCAGGTTGCCGCGTATGAGGGTGGAGCCAAATACCCCAAGAACCCCATCCGAGTTAACCTCCTGTGCCCGTATGTACCTTTCATCTCTCGCTCATTTTGCTTACTGACCGTTGTATCAGGGGATGTATCGATACGGACATGATCCGCCAGCCTCTCCACCTTCCCAACAGCGGTGGAACATGGACAATGACCGAGGGCGATCATCTTACGTCGATCATCAAGCGTTACTCTAAGCCAGAAGAGATTGCAGCCTCGATCGCCTTCCTCCTTGGTGATGAAAGCAAGTTTGTGACGAAACAGGAATGGTACGTGGATGGTGGATGGATGGAGGCAAACTACGTGGCATAATCGAGGCACCCGCGGTAATAGATATTTAAGTATACTGTTTAAACGACCTATCACTTGCAGAATTTCATTTTGGCAAGGCTGAGGCAATATCAGGGGGCTGAGATAAACTCTAGTGCATGAATGTCCACCCGGGAGAGCAACGCGGCCCGAATCAAGTCGTTAGGGCTGATTCCTTACAAGGGCAGATGGAACTTGGGAATAAACTGGGGAGCCCCTTGTTTGTAATGCGAAAAGAGTAATCAGAAAGGAATACGGGATACTACTTTGGGTCTGAGGAGTCCACGTGAATACCACTTGGGAAGAGTGTCACCTACCCGAGAGACGGGGACAGCAAGCCTTCTAACTGTATGTACTACCGCTCATGTACTTTAGCTCAATGTGATTTTGAGCTTTTGAAGAAAGTGGTCGTAAAGTTTGCTACTCTTAGTGCAGTGTAATCAACCTGTGGTAGGCCGAGATTCAATTTAGTGTACTTCGTAGTCTGAGTTCATTGAACACAGGGGGCCTTTGCGTCACCAACTTTTCCCTTCTTATTCAACAACTTCAACTTCAGAGTCAAACTGGAGGCCTCAATACCACCACTTAGACTTTGCTGCCTTAATCGCATTCAAAATACCCGAGTAGGCCGGCTTCTTCTGGAACTCCTCATCCCACACCAGAGCAGCGCCCTCACCCTGGAAAGTGCTAGGAATCCACGAATACTTGTCCGAAACTCCCTACTAAAAGTCAGTATCTCAACACGTAGAATATTGGAGAGCCTCTTACCCAAAGCGTGATGCCAATACACTTCTTAACGGCCATGCAAGACTCCACGACTCGCTGGTAAGCCTTGGACTGCTCCTCGAGCTTTTCCTTGGTCGCAGGTGTCTTCATGCGGATGTCAACCTCGGTGTACTCAACAAAGACTCCAAGATCGGTGAATTTCCTCAAGGCTCCTTCGAGGGTCTCGCGTGAGGGAGTGATGGTTGGCTGAGTCGGTGTGGGCTCCACAACGAGATGTCCCTGCAGACCAACACCGTTAATCTTGACGCCGTAGGATTGGACGAGCTTGATGATGCGCGCTGCTCCGGCTGTCTTGGCATTGTTATACTCAAGGTTGTAGTCATTGTACCACAACTTGGCGTTCGGATCTGCCTTGGCAGCGAGGCGGAAGGCCATCGGGATGTAAGCTTCTCCAATGGTCTTGTACCAGACGGTCTGGCGGTAGCTGCCGTCCTCATTGAGAGCTGCTCAAGTTAGTACAAGGCAAATTGACTGGATGCTATGACTTACCCTCGTTGACAACGTCCCAGTGAGTACACTTTCCTTTGTACCTGCCCGCAACTGTGTTGATATGATCCTCCATGATCTTGACCAAAGTCTGGTTGTCAAAGTTACCGGCCTCAACCCAAGGAGCAAGCTGACTATGCCAGACAAGAGTATGGCATCGAAGTTCCTTGTTGTTGGTGACGGCGAAATTGGCGTGCTGGTCAGCAGAGCCAAAAGTGAACTCGCCACGCCTTGGCTGGACAGACTGCCACTTCATGGCATTCTCGGGAGTGATGGCACCAAACTCCGATGAACCCTTGATGATATCCTCCGTGCGGGAGTCACTGCCTAGAGTGAGGGCTGTGCCGACATGCTGCTTTCCTTTGGCCTTGATGGCGCTATCGAGGCCCTGGGCTCTGTAGAGGACTACTTGTTAGAATGATGGTCGACCCTGCGTATGTTGTACTTACGCCTTTGGCCTGCCGAGAACCTCGCTGGCGATGGCCAGGGTTAAGAGAGCTGTCTTGAAAAGCGAATGCATGGTAGAAGTATAAGCCGATGGTGAGACAGTGGTGCGTCCAACATGAGATGTGGAGGCCGGATACCTCTATATATAGCAAAATAGGCTGGTGACGACGCCATCGTTGAAACAGGGCATCTCTGTAGTGTTCCAGGGTTTGATCGATCTGCCGATATCAGAAAGGTGCGTGGAAGTTACATCCGATTACCGAATTGGGACTGATGGAGGAGGTTCCGTTCTCCAAGACGCACAATTCAGGAACGCTTCATTTACCCAGCTAATGACAATGGGCCGGTTAAATGAGTGCTTGGCCGAGGGACCTACCCCGCGTAGCCAGCTGTTCATAGCTCGCATGGCTCATCTTGGCTAAATAGACCGCTTGGAGTTAGTCACTGAATGTGTGTTTCAAGTGAAACTGGTGCTACATTACTCCAATATGAGAACGACAGCTGAAGGTGAAGTCCTTCGCTCAAACGCAGGTGGGTGGCTTTTGGGCACTGAGGTAGTCATAATAAGGTTATCTTGAGGAGGAAAACAATACCCAAATTGGTGATTGCAGATCAGGCACTTCAAGAAAGCCATTGTCACCTTCCCCGCACCGGGATTGGTGGTCCGCCCTGGGACATACGATCACGTTGTGGCTTCATGGCTCTTTTACCCGCTTGGTATAGAGCAGGGCATATTTACGGCAGAGAGTAGAATATTTGGTAGCCAAAGGGTGGAAGTTTTGAATGGAACCATGCACACTGAAACTGCCTGTAAAAATGAGAAAGGTCAAGTGATGTCAAGTTATTATCCACAAGCTAAGCCAAAACCAGAGCAAAAGTCCATAGCCTAATCTCCATACAAGCGCCCAAATTCGGGAGACTGCCGAAGATCCATGTGACCGAGTCTACTTGGCAATCACAAGCTTGCCGTCGGGGTTGTGGTTAATGACAACAGCGGGGCCGCGGACAGTAAAGTCGACAGCCAGGGGCTTCTTGGGAAGCTTGGCAACATCCAAGAGCTCTCCAACCTGGAAGACACTGCCGTAGGTGACGTAGTAGGTGTTGACAGGCTGGATTTGGTACTGGTTGCCGGGCTCGGGCTTGAAGGTGGCGGTGGGGGCGCTGGAGGCGCCGTCGGGGGAGCTAGCGAGGCCGATGAAGAAGTTCCCTGTTTTTCTTGTGGTTAGCATGAAGGAAATTCATTAGTAGAGGACAATACTCACTCTCAGTAGCAACATCAAGGGTAAAGTCGTTGCCAGTGTCAACCTCATAGGCATTGTTCCAAGCCGACGACTCAGCCGGTGCCTTCTCAAAAGAAGGAGTCACGCCGTTGACAACAGCCATGTTGAGAGTAGTTCCTGGGATATCGCTGTCATCACCGGCCTTGGTGCCAAGGGTAACACCGCGAGTCTGCGTGATGGACACCTTGGCACCGGCCTTCTCACCACCCCTCCAGGTGCCGACGATGGCATAGTACCGCTTCCACATCTCAAACTGAGCAATGGCTCCGTCGGGAGTGGCCTCAGCGACTTGGTAGATGTTGCTCCAGATGGAGGACTTGACTACGCCCACGATGTCGGGCTTTTCACTGAAGAGATTGTAGTTTTGGGGGGAACCGGTTCGGTTGTTAATGATGATGGTGTACTTGTTAGACATGTTGACGGTAGTTTGGGGGGGGGTTGTGCTGAAGATGGAGTAGTATAAAGTTGAGTAGATAAGAGTGTTTGAGTGATGAGTGCTTGAGTTGCTGTTCCTCTTTTGTGATCAGATCGACCTTTATATACCTTTTCTAGGGGACCTAAGCCAAGATATTCGCAACGTGTGCTTAGGAGTGCGCAGTTCCTATTACGCTGCTGACTCCCAGCCTCTGGGTTTGTTGCCCAAAATTGACGGCATCGCCGAGCCGTCACCCGCTTGAACGCAGCGCTACTCAAAGAAACCGCATCCAACTCAGATAGTCGGATATGTGACGCCGGTGAGCAACGCAACTCAGTGGTTTACTTAGCGCCCATCGCGCGGTACGGTCCGGCGCGAGGCGGGCTGAATGGACCTGATCTAACCGTGTCTGGTGGACTATGATGCATGTGCCGAGGGCGAGCTGCAGGAGTAAGAGCTAGTCAGGTCTATTTCGATCACGTTCCTCCTAGCTGCGGGAGGCGTTCTCAGCCCCGAGGAGAAAATCTCACTGGCTGATGGTGATTCACCTACAGGAGGCACGCATAATGATGTGTTGGTATGCAGGGCGTTTAGGGCTGAACAACTATTGCTTACCGTCTCAACTCCCAGCCAGCCCTGGCGACACACTAAGTAAGCCAAACTTCTTATCACAGCGTCTTTTCCAATCCTCAACTCTGGTCAACTCTCCTCCTGCATCATCCATCACAGACGCGGCCACGCCGAGACATGCCGAATGGCGTCGTCATTAACTCGAACGGTGCAGCGCACCATCACCATCACCAATACCTCAGGAAGCACCCAATCCTACGCCCTCTTCGCAGCCGCCCCAACCGTCACTCCCGCCGTCTCTTCTATCAGCAACAACATCATCCTAGTCCTACGCGGCGTGGCTAGCTCGTCAGGCCAAGCTTACTTCACCCTCCCCAAGAAGCCGCTCTACGCCGTCTGTGGCATCATCTACGGCGGTGAATCGACTGTTGAGAGCCAGGTTGAGGTTCTGGACTCGCGGCCAATCGAGACGGGACGCATGTCAGATGATGGGGTTCCAGTGGCGGGCACTACGCTGGAGATGATTTTGCGCAAGGGAACGCCGAACTTTGCCAACAGACCGGATATTCAGCCCACCGGCAAGCAAGACTGCTTCTGCATTCGGACGAGCAGTGAGTTCACTCATAGTGAAGCTCGTGCCGGTAAGTTCTAGACTCCGCGGCCCTTGCATCATATTGCATCTCATAATGGATGTCCCCGCTGACCGATGTGTCCAGGTGACTTTGTCATTGGCATCTCCCTGTTCAAAAAGTTGTCGCGCTATTTCGGTCCATTCGCGACATTCCGTCCCGCGCCTGGGATGGAGTACCAGATGCAGCCGCTGAACCGATACTACCTCGCAGTCGGCGATTATCCCGTCCGCTCACGTACGCTGGAGGGTTTGGAGAAGCGTAGCTGTCTCATTGATTTTGATCAGCTGGAGTTGGATGACGTGCAGATTCACCATAATGAACATGGTCGTCTGACAGTAAAGTCGGATTTTAACGAGGATTAATGGCTCTTGTCATGTACACGCAGTTTATGTAATGATTAATTCAGGCCGGAATTGATATGGAATATCCCTCAGCTAGTTACGTACGCCACTTCAACCCCGCCTATTCCCCTCAAGGTTGTGTCCAATACGCTCTGTCTCCATCATGACAGGATGATAGATGATTTCATCCAGCGCCGCATCCAAAGTCCTTGCATTCGTGATCAACCAAAGCCCGGGGGTCTCACAGTCCCACTGGTAATAGTTGTTATTGGCATCCTTCAGAAGAAACTTGGTGCCTTTGCGAATCACTGGCTGAAGACCATGGATGTTGTAGCTCATAGACAGGTTGGACGTTGCCGGGTCAAAGTAGGTGCTGAGCTCCATGACCTTCTCGTCGTTGGTCCATTCAAGAGTGAGGTCTGAGAGGTTCTCCACTCTGACGACTGCATTCACAGGCTTGGCAGGCTGCGAACGGGTGCCCCGTGGGATGCGTCGAGGTGGCGGGGCTCCAGCTGAAGGAGCACCAGCTTCATCCAAATCTGCCGTCATTCTTAGTGCGTTTAGGCCTGCGAGCCGAGTCAGCCACCTTTTTTCATCGCTGTTCTTTCTCTTACCTTTGGCTTGGTGTCAGCGAGCTGAGTTATCGTGTGAGAGTTGGTCGTTCGGGCTCGTTGGTAGACAGTTGGAGTTGCTCGAAGGATAACTGAGCCGTCAAATGGGCAGATATACTCGGATCCTTCACATAAATAAGCACTTAAAAGTCTAGACTGAGATAGAAATAGAGGTTGCAGTGTAATGTGACCTGGTGTGGCTGGCTGGGAGGCAGTCAGCAGCCACAGTGTCTTCCATCCCACGTCCTGGTGGCCCAGACTGGATATGACACCGGGTGGCGGTACGCCATCGTCTACTTATGGCTGGCTGAATAAAACATGAGCTTGGTTCTCCCCGCATTGCGTCTATAACGGCCGCAATTATGCAGCCCTGTGGGAGCACCACCTATTTTAGAGTAGTGTGTGCGCCATCTATCACACTCTGAGACATTGGGCCTCCTAGCCCTTGTATGGTCATGTTATCAAACTTCTATACCAAATCGTTCGTGGTTATCAACGAGCAGAAAGATATATGCCTGTCAGATTGTACACAAATAGCTCATTAATTACTGCCATACTCCTGTCTCCGGTCTACACAGTTGCTCTTCCCGCATTGTCTTTTTCTTTCCCCCAAAGCCAATACCAAGTCCCGCTCAACAATCATGGGCGCAAATATCGACTGGACTGGCTTTTCTGCCTTTTCCAACACTCTCAGCGTTGCCTCTTTATCTACACAGCAAACAGGCCCTACCCTTCAAGCCAATGTTGCTGCTGCAGCCGCCAGGTTTCGCGACTGGATTGACGATGTCCGCAACAATCCTCAAGGACATGGCTTCTCCAACGCCCCAGTTAACTACGCTGGGGCTGTTGTGCGTCTCCTTAACACCTTCTTTCCCGCCAATGCTCGACCTGTCCTATTCAGCACAGGCAATCCACCGCCAGCCGTGGGAGGGCAGCCCATCATCCAACCCGTCATGGTTCCCTTTGGTGCAGCTCCAAACGTGCTGATGGGCATTGCCGATGGTGCATCTGCTCTGGGCTACTTGTTCAGCGTTGTGTCATACCCTCAGAACTTCCAACCTACCTGGCAGAACTACTTTCTTCCATTGACGGTGCTTTATGCCTGGTCTGTCTACTTGGCGTACATTAACTATGACCCGAACTTGCCCCTAAACATCGATGCTGTCCCCACCATGTCATGCATCATGTACCTACCGCGCGGCAATGACCCTCCTTACTTCTTCTTGGGCCACACCAAAGCAAGGACCACTACCAATCCCAACGACTTTGCAAATGACAAGCGAGACAATGCGAATTGTCTTCATTACCGCGGCGGCCAAATTCAGAGTGCCGCTCGCACAGGTGGACGACCCCCTCTACCAAACCTCACGATTGAGGTAATTGAGCAAATGAAGAGTTCTCTCTTTGAGTGCCTGCCAGGGAAAGTTGGGTTCGACCCTATTGTTGAAGACTTTCTGGACCCGGTGTTTAACGCCTTTGCCAACGCCCCTGGGGGAATGACAGCATTGAAAGATGTTCAGCAAGTGCTTATGGGCGAGATCAAGAATGAGTACGCTGCCCTAAACACGCCTATGACTTGGAAGCCCAGCAACATCGCCTCCGCGAAACGATTCAGGCACTCACTTACACAGAATGAGATGCAACCCGCGGTTGCCAATCTCATAACCGCGTACCGAGGGAATCAGAACACCCAACAGCAGTGGATCGCCGTTCTTACAGCTTACATCGGTCCAAGGATCCTTGTTCCAAACATGCCCAACCTGAATCCCTTATTTGTCCCCGGAGAACTTGTGCCGATCCCACCTGTATCCCAACAGACCATCACCACGCTTGCTACTACCTTCTACGCTCAACATCAAGGTGCTTTGGACATCAAAGTCAGCAAGGTAGCCCAACTGTGTCAAGGCATTCCAACACCTGGCCTTATTGGGGCAACCGATGTTGCTCGGGAGCAAATGTGGATCAACAAGTTCCGCAAAGACATTACGGATGACTATGGCAGATGTGCCGAAACACTCCCTGCCTATGGCGTTTCGTAAGTCCAGCTTTCCCATGACGAGATGAATGAGCTTTTAGTTAACCACGAACAGGAACATTTTCTACCCACAAACGTTTGTGACCGCCACCGCTGGTCCTGACGTAAGGGGATTCGCCCTCGAGACGAGAAAGGTGGGCAAAGGCGCGGCAGAACTGAACTCATTCGCTACTAACTTTGACACGAATGCCATGGATGGAATTTCTCAAACTCAAGGCTCTGTCTATCGTCTGCCTTGTGCTCTGTTCTGTGCGACCATGTTGGAACATGTACAAATGCGTGACACAAACCAAAAGCGAGATGCGTATGACATCGACATGCGCGCTGTACCAAGAACAGTGGTGTTGCCTCCTGCGTAGTATTAGAATACACAAATTGGCTCTTGATGTCTAATCTTTGGCTGTGACATGACTCTAAGGTGCAAAGAGCTTTGCCAATCCCTCAGCGCTCACATTTCCACCACTCAGGATAATCCCTACATCCCACCCATCCTCTCCCGCCTCTCGTTCCACCATGGCCCTGAACTCCTCATTGAACAAGACAACAGCCAGCGGAACTGCAGCGCTGGGCTCCACGAAAAGCTTCATCCGTTCCAGAATAAGCCTCGTAGCTTCGAGAATCTGGTCCTCTGTCACAGCATACATGGCCTTGACGAGCTTCCTCTCGTATATAACACTCCAAGGGAGGGGTCCGACGACACCGATTAAGCCATCAGCGATGGTACTCGTCTTGACCTGTGTGATTCTTTCACCTTTGATGAACCCGCGTCGTGCATCATCAGCGCCTTCGAATTCTGGCTCGCAACCAAACACACGGATCGGAGTCCCCTCGCAACTGAGTGCAGTTCCGGACAATAGGCCACCACCGCTACAAGGCGTGATAATAGCGTCGAGGGCGGAACCGAGTTTTTCGACGTGATGTTGGAGCTCGAGGCCAGCTGTGCCTGCGCCGAGCATGACGTCGGGATGGTTGAACGGGGGCACAAGCCGCGCACCAGTTTCGACTGTGATCTTTGCTGCGGCTGCTTCTCTTCCAAACCGTTCACAAAGCGTAACCTTTGCTCCGTAACCTTTTGTGGCGGCGATCTTGTTGGGACGGGTGCCGTCCGGCATGACAATATAAGAGGGTATACCGCTCGCTTGGGCAGCCAGAGCAAGGGCCTGGGCATGGTTTCCTAGCCCGCAGATCAGCAAATATGGCTTCTCTCATGTGAAGGAGTAAATGATGTCCGTACCCGCGCTAAACCCAACGACTCCCTTCTTCATCCCACCATCCGCGATCCAATCGGGGTCCTGCTTGAGCCTCTCAATTGCATGGAAAGCGCCACGAGCCTTGAAGGCGCCCATGCGCTGCAAATTCTCGCACTTGAACCAGAGTCGGATGACTGGTTTTCCAGGTCGAGCATTGCCTGGCAACTTCCTAGGAGTCGAGGCCATCCGGTTTAGTGTTTTATTGGTGAGGACGGGAGTTTCGTGGATCAGAGGCTTGATGAGCTCGTGGGCCTTGAAAACTGATTCCCGAGTCAAAGGGAGACATCTTGATAGATCTGCCATGACGGATAACAACTTGAATGAACAAATGCAAACTGGCGATTTTCTCTAAAGTCATTGGTGAGGATATTTGAAAACTATAGGTGTTTTTGTAGTGAAGCACGATCAACATTGTGAGATGGCTACTATCTACCTAGTCGGCTATTAAAACTCATAGCCTTGGTTCACGGCTCGCTTTTCCGAGCCGGTCTATGTTGGCGATCGGCCTTCTATCGGTATGCCGTTAACCCAAACAGCGCTATATGAGATTACGGAGCACATCGGCGAAAAGAATTTCATTTGCCGAATTCCAAGGAAACTAGCCCGAACTTCTCCCATATCAAGTCTCTGGAGCAGTTGAGCTAAGACGGTGAGTTATTCCCGCATCTTTCTTCTCACTGACAGAGTCCAAATCTTCAATAATAATAGACTTCATCATGTCCTCCAACGGAGATGCTGTCATCCTCCCCGCTGGGAGCGCCAAAGGCCTCGCCAACTACCCCCACGGGCGCATCATCCCTTCAGCCGGCTCCCGAACATTGTACATCTCGGGCACATCCTCCAGGCTTGCAGACGGATCATTCGAGGGCTTTGAATCAAACAGCGACGGCACACCATCTTTCGACATTGGAAAGCAGACAGCCGCCATCCTGCGCAATGTCGATGCCGTCGTCAAGCAGGCCACCAACGGCAAAGGCGGCTTACACAACATCATCGACGTCACGGTGTTTCTCACGGATATGGAGTATTATTCTGGGATGAACAAGGTGTGGAATGAGTTTTGGCCGAACTATGTGGAGGCACCTGCGAGGACGACGATTGCGGTCAAGGCTCTGCCCAGTCCCAAGATAGTTGTCGAGATGAAGTGCACAGCTGTGGTCTAGTTACAGTATTTATCAGCAGATTGATAATGGAAAAAAACGAGCCAATTGTGCAATCTCCGCAGCTTTGAGTAGCTATAGTGCTGTGATGCTTCAATTCGCCTAGTCCCTTCCTCGGCATCCTCACAGTTGTTGCTGAATGCCGGCCAACGGTGACAACTTGCCGGATGGTATTGTTGACTTGCAATCTAGATTAATTACTGAGTTGAATCTACTGAAAGGTTCAACATTGTCGAGAGAGCGAAGACCATGTCAGGGATGAGCCAGCTGAGGCAAGGATACTGTAGTGGGAAGGCAAGCCGTGCTTGACCTTTTGTTGGCGAAAGTCGCGCAATGAGGGAGGTTACCAGGTGTGACTGACCTGTCAAAAGTCAAGCTGAACATCCCAGGCGTTAGAAAATGCAATATTCCATAGTCAAATACAACGCCATGCTTGTTTACAGGGGACAGAATGAGTCCAGCCGTCTGAGAGTGAAACATTGGAAGGGCGAGACAAGGTGAGTCACTCGGAGGAACAATAGTAATACAATGTCAAATATTTAATAAAGAATGATATCTGAAACGAATGTTTCACACACGCTCCCGGGTCATGTCGCATCAATAGTACAATAAACGAAAGCGTAAAGGGAGGCGCCGGTCCAGCCCAAAGGGCGCCCCCTTTTATGGAATGCGACCCGCATTCCTGTCCAACAATAGCCTACCAGTTGTCCCTTTTTGTTTAGTAAGGCTTTTGGCCGACAATGTTTCCTGGTGGGGAATATCGAGCGACGGTGTACCAGCCGCCCTTGCCATCGCTGGCAGTCGCGATGCCGATTTTGACGCTGTTCTTCCACACGCACTGAGCTGAGGGGGCGATTAGTGGGTTGCATGGTGGTGGAGAAGGTATTTGGGAACTTACTGTAGTGGCCGTACTCGGAAAACTTGCCCTTGGGAATAACCTCGTTCTTGTAGTTCTTTACCTCAGCGAGCCTACCCGCAGCTTGTTAGTAACGTTCTATGCGCGCGATGCAGTCACTCACCAGCCCTGAGTTCCAGCGGTGATGGGGTTCTTGTATGTTCCACTCGACCTACAAAGTGTCAGCATGCCTATGCAGTATCAACTTGTGATCAATCTCACCATCCATATGCCAGATTCTCGCCCTGGTTGGGTCGGTCCTTGCTAGCCGAGTGCGCAAGCTTTCCACTCTTGGCAATCTTCTGAGCCCAAGCCTTCGCGGCAGCTTCAAGCTTGGTATCCCAGACAAGTGCCTTGACATTCTTCTTCTGCCGGGCCACCGTGTGCAAGCGCAAACCCTCCTTCTGATCAGCCGTCAAGGCTCTGGGGAACAGGTTCGACAGGCTTCGCTTGTCGGCTTCGTTCTCAGGTGGGGGACGGTCGGGATAGTCGTGGACGCTCTTGTCGATGGGGTCGATAAAGATCTTGAGCTTTGGTTCGTCAAAGTTTGGGTCTACGGTGACATCGGCGTCTGCTGTGGCCAATACCTCGGCGTACACGGGCACGCCAATGTTGATGGTAGCAGTCGCCTCAGCGTCAGCGTCAGCGTCAAGGTCCAGAATTGCGCGGTCCTCGGCGGGGGCCGAGTTTGCGCCAGAGATGAGATGGATCCCCATAATGATGAATAATTGAGCGGATATTGTTGAGAGGAGCATGTTGATAGTGGAGTCTGTGGTTGTTTGGGTGTCTCGCAGACAAAAGGATTTGTCAGTGCTTGATTGCAGTCGATAATGTGTATTGCGTTGTTGATGATGAGAGAGTGTGGCATTCAGTGGTGGTCAAGCGTTCTTTATATTCCCATCCGGCGCCAATATTCACCCTTCATCGACACCTTTCCGACAGACTATCACTCCTCATTTTCGATAGTTCTTGACGTCTCCGGGAGGAACTCCCCAAACCGTATTACGGATCCAGAACCCTCCGTGGGATCAACGTTCCTGGAAGACCCCTTGTCTCACCCGCCGCCAGCAACGTTGGAATGAGGGAGAGGGAGATCCACCCCTTGTCAACGTTTATCTGCCCTGCGTCATTCCGCACCCTTTGTTTGCAGATCAATCAAGTTCTCCAGAGAGTTGGGAACTGTGATCTTCATTGTCAAGATGGTTCAATCTATGGATAACCTCCAAAATGATGTAACAACTGTCGCCGCCTGGTGTCATCACATCCGCCTCAGTCCTACCACTATCGCCACTCGTTACACAAAAGGCTATCCAGAATTGTTTGAAGTAAATGATTTTTAAATTCCATGCATCAGCGTGGTCAAGATGCGCGCGGATCACCTCAGCCCTACAGCATGCTGACCGTTCTTTGCATGTTGTCTCACCTTCACATTGTTGCTGAAAGCATCCTCCATTCTAGACCTCTAACCACGCACTGCCCCGGGCTTTCTCCATCTAGATCCTACCTAGAGCATCCTCTTCCGAAGCCACCCGCTCTTGATGCAAGGGCCAGGTGTCATCACCAGGACCCTGCCAAACTCTCTCGTGGTTTTACATTCCAAAGCGTTTCAGCCAGCCAATAATTTGGACAGCGCAAGCGTAACATCCGCATTTGACCCCATTTCTGAGACTTGCCGTTTCTGGTTTCAATAAATTCCAAGACAACTGCGCTAGGGACCAATCGGATGCATAACGGGGGTGTTGGAGGAATTGTGGCCTGGGGTTGGTTCAACGCAGATGCCCAGGAACAAGCGGCGTTATGACCATCGCTAACTCTAATCAGATCACTCGGTTATTGGCTTGATAGGAGAGGCTTCAGCTTGGCTGTCCATTCGTCATCAAGATGTTGGGCTGGCCTCAGCTGCCCACTCTTGGCGCTACTTTCTCAGGATGGGTCCTTGACACCTTCAGAACATGAGGAATGATGCAAAACCCAGAATCATGTTCATATGGACTAACCCAAAGAGCACTCGTTCGCCGTGAAAGCCGTTGACAGTAGAGTTCCTGACGTACAAAACGTCTCTAGTACATAAACTAACACCTGTCCCTTTAACGAGATCCGGGTATTAAGGCGACCAAGGTCCTCTAGATGACGCTCAACGAGGATGACCTCATGCTCGACACTGCCATTGATCTGTCATATCGCCACCAGATATGACTATCCGGGCCTGCTACCACTTACGTGGACCTGGTCATGATCATACAGATGATCGTTCCATTTATGAGTGTTCGCCTTTGACGGGGCTTCCATCACATTTTTGCAACGCCAACCCAGGTTATGCTTACCTTCGACCCGGTGTCCGATAAGCTTAAAGACTATGGCTTGCCATCATCATCACTAAAAGATGGGAATTGGGACGCAATCGTCATCTATCACTCGACGCTCCGCTTGAACAAAATTATGGTGACATGGACGGCAGGTGGATGGAGTAAAAGTCAAGAACCTCTTTGATGAGGGGGCGATATGGCGAAGTTCAAGCATTTTCCCGTAGGATACCACTTTCGGTATGAGGACAACAGCATCCAGAGGCATCTCTAGCGTATATCATGATTGCCACTTCCACGCACATTTCAACATCATCAACGACCAAATACGCGTCTACAATGACACAGGCTGATCTTGAGACCACAAAACACAATTCGAGGAAGTGGTTGAAAAACCAATGATTCAAATACGTAGGTAAACAGTCTAATTTCTCTTCCACTCCCCACCCCCGATGCTCAAGTGATATCATACTCCTCAACAATGCCTCTCGTGACCAATGCCCACAAACTCAACAATTTATCAAACTCCACTCAAAATCGCGGTAGGATGATGTTGGAAGTAAACCAAGAACACTCCGAATATTCATCGTCACGTGGAGGCAGCTCGAGCACCTCCTCCTTGGTCATGTTCCACACACCACGCCACATCCCAACCATCTGCACACCTGATTTGCGAAGTCTCCCGGCCCGGTGGCGCTTCGAGAGATCCCAGCCCGACTCTTTGTCGAACACGTGCTCTTGCTGAATTGCGAATCCAGGTGGGAGTTCCACCAGGTCCTCGGCTTTTTCCTTGTTGTGTACCTCGCACGGGCTAGTGAGGTTTGGTCGTAGGCCGTAGATGGGAAGATCTGTGATAGGCCAGTAATATTCGCGCTTGGTCTTGAGGATCTTCTTTTGAATTGCCTGGGGATCTAGAGGCGAGTTCCATTTGGAAAAGGTGACGGTATGGCTGTTTTCGTTTGTGACCTCGACCCCCACAGTGGGAGGATCGAATTCTGTTTGGTAGATCCAGACATCTAGGTGCGGGATCGAGTCCCAGACGGTGATCTTGTTTTTGTAAAAAGTGTTCGGGTCGATGCGTTTAAGGCTGTATTCTAAAGCCATTGTTTCGGAGAAGAGAATGGCAGCGGCGCCCATGAAAACCAGGGCCCGAAGGCTGGAACCAATCTTGGGGATCATGGTTGACTTGGGTAACTGCAGTTGTTGTGATGATTGGCGACTGTGTCGAAGGTGGTTGTAGTTGTAGTGGTGGTTTTTTAAGGAGGAAGTGATAGTGATGGTATTGAAAGTGATTGGAAAAGGGAAAAAGACAAGCCCTGGTCGCAATGGGATGTGATGCTATTTATGTGTCTGTTCAGCAATCCAACGCTAAGGCAGAAGGAATAAGTAAACAAACAATTTATGATTACTGGTGTGGTCATGCATAGCGTTTCATGGGAAAGTGAACTGTATTTGCAAAAAGAACCGGCAAGTAACCTTAACAATGGTAAACAAAACCTTGTTCAACCTATCAGTATTCCCCTTGTCCTACGTAACCGATTTCCTGCCACACGAGCTTGAATCTCTCCAATAGTCCCATGTCGGGCATGAATGTCCTATCAAGAAGCTGAACCACTTCGGTCCATTTCGTCACTTGCATCGAGTCAAAAACCCTCTGCAATCTGTCAATGTACCAAGTTCTAGTCTCCATCGACTTTTCCGCTGCAACTGCCCCAACAAAAAACTGCCAGATAGTCGGCTCTACGGAGGAACACAATCTGGTGTGAGGCTGTGCCAGAGAATGCCTCAGCTCCTCAGCAAGAATACCAAAATCAGTGTCAGGCCTCGATAACCAAGAAAGCAACAAAAAGAGTTGCAGGGCAAAGCGAAGAGTGCGGATGTATTGGTCATCACTTCCCAACACGACCTCCACTTCAAGCCTCAGACAGTCGACCTGATGTTCAATACTGAGGATTTCGTTTTTCGACGGAAATCTGGTTGCGTTAAACTCATCGAGTGCTTGGCGTAGCTGTCCTATCCCGCTAGTTATTCTGGAAACATCCATAGACGTTGGGTTATCCTCGTTCCGTAGGGCTTGCATAAGCTTTTCGTGGGAGCCGTTGGTAGACGTGATCGCTTGACCGATCGAGTCACTATCAATCAGTCAGTCAAATATCTATCTATGTCGGGGAAACGTCTTACTAGATGAGAAAGTCGGAGAACCATGATGGAACTCGAGTAATTCCCGCTGCTCGTCTCAGTCTGATCATCTGAGCCAAACCCTGGATATGCACGTCCAACGCCCTTTCATCACTCGCAAGCCGCTAATCAACAAAGTGTGAGTAACCGCAGCAACAAAACTCAATCTTGACCTCTCACCTCTGCAAAGGCCAACGTAAACACAGCCCCGAGCATGCCGTCCGACAAGCCGGCGGCTGTGTCGAGTCGTTTGTTAATCATGTTAATGGCCATGCACTTTCGGACATCGGCTTCTCGAGATTTCCATGGGTTTCTATGCCTGGGCGTGTACTTGAGACCAATAGCCATGGACGCCTCGATGAGAGCGGGCTCGGCAAGTAGCTGATCGACCCAGACCGTTTCCCTCTCGGAGCCGGGGAAGCCGTAGCCAGCGGGGAAGACGATGGGTCGGAACTCATAGAGCACTAGGCCTGTTAGTTGCATCCCTGAGGTGTGGTTCAAGTTTACTCACGGTAGCTAATCGAATTATGGGGGTCTCTAGAGTGTGTTGACAACAGCATGTCGGAGCTGGGGTTCAAGGAAGTTACACTCGGCGGTTGGAGGGTGTCTTCATTGCCAGACATGGGTTTCTCCGGTCGAGCTACCAGATCTCTTTCAGGTATCTCTTGGCGCTTCTTTTGTTGTCTTTCCTTGACAAGCCTCTGTCTTCGCCGGGCAAAATTCGTCTTGGTGATGTGAGCCCTCATCTGCTTCGTCTCCACCGCCCCCAAACCAGGGGCATCACTAGTGTTGAGAAACGTCAACTGTAACGGCATGGTTAAAGTTCCAGCACAAACAAGGACGTATTTAGCCCAGTTTGAGCGTCAATTCGGAAGAAAAGAAGGAGAGAATCGATCTCGAGGTCCAACATCTGGCTGACCAATGTTAGATACCGTGATCCCGAGATGACGGAGATGAAGTGCGGCCTTACCCTTTTAGGAAAATCAGATTGCTTGGCAGGTGTGGGGGCCTCGGAGAGGTCGGAGCGGATCAGCCCTGGACTATCACCGACTCCCGATTAGGAAAACAAGATGCTTCAATCATGGCCTATCATTCTAGAGGCGGTCTTTCTATCACTTGTAAAGGCTTTATGATCATCTGATAGTCGACTCCATGATATCCCGTCCTTCTTGTATCTGATTGGATGCCCTTGATCTACCCCAGGCGTCAGTAGGTGTACCCCATCGCTTGTCCTAATTCCCGCTGATTAATAACCCAGCTCGCATATCAACGTTGATGAGGCTGTTCGACGAAATAGGAAAACAAGATAGCGGATAATTCGGGTTCACTTCAAAGCGGTATTCAAGTCTGACATTGCTAGGCTGGAAAGGATGGCTCTCTTCAAGTATAAAACGTCAACTTTGCTACTTCATCTTTCCCTCCAGAACCATCACAGCTCATTCTAACTATCTCAAACTCATCAAAGTGCATCATTCACTCGGCATTGAACTCCATCATGTCTCGTTTTACTCCTCAGCTGGCCGGCGCTCACGTCCTCGTGACAGGTCGGTACCTCTCCCGCCATGCTCAAACTCATAAGTCAATCTCACATTTATCTCTAGGTGGCCGTAAAGGCATTGGAAAAGTCATTACCGAGAGCTTCCTCGCCGAGGGAGCCAATGTGTCGTACTGTTCACGAAATGTCACCGGCGAAGAGTTTGCGACTTTCAAGGGTGCCACTGGGGGAGCACGTGCCGTTGGCACAAGTGTTGATATTGCCGACCCTGATTCTGTCAAGGATTGGGTTGAAAACGCCGCCGAAACCTTCGGCAGGATCGACATTGTTGTTGCAAATGGTGAGCTTGACTGTGAACCTTCAATACCGAGTGTTGGGCTGACTTGTTTATAGCTTGCCCAAAGTACACCGACCCAGCTATCGAGGAGTGGCAAAAAAGTTTCCAAGCCGACGTGATTGGTCTCATTAGCCTCATTCATGCTGCAACTCCTCATCTGGAGAAGCGAGACGGTGCCGGCTCCATCATCGTCATCAGCTCCCTCGCCGGGTTTGAGGCGAAGTTCCCAGCACACACTGGCCCATACACGACATTGAAGCGAGCTCAGGCAATATTGGCCAAGGACTTTTCGCGTGTGCTTGGCCCCAAGGGCATCAGAATCAATTCGATTGTCCCAGGGACCATCGACCCTCCGGCGACAATTCGACCTGATGGGACCGAGGAGCCAAGCACCTTTCAGCAGATCATGACAGCCAACCCGGCCTTCCTCGAGAGCTTGCTACCAAGCATCACTCTGGGGAAGATTGGTCAAGGTCAGGATGTTGCCAACGCTGCGGTATTCCTTGGTAGCCGACTGTCGAGCTACATCACGGGTACCGACTTGATCATCGACGGCGGCATTTCCACTACTCTTTGAATGGAACCCCATGTATATAGGCTTCTAACTCATAGATATGACTAGGTTTGCTTCTTTAGTAACTCAAATCATCTCCTATAACTAGCAGAGAAGTCGCATAGGTCGAATACGCATGTCTCTTCTCGCCCAATCTGCTGCAGCGCGGCTGCCAAATATCCGATAGGCTTCTTGGGCGCTTTTCACATGTCTGCATTCCTGCTTTGGTTGGCTTGAGTACACATATCAACGGTAACACAGCGACCAGCCTCTCCATTCCTATTATTGTTGTGCAACCTAGTGCAAAGAGTGAATGATTGTCTCTAATTCTCATCTAGGTATCAACAAATATGCAAGTCATTTAGTCTCAGCGTGTTCGACTAAGCGACCTCACAGCTGAGTCTGTACAACTAGAGCCAAAACACGCAGCGTCAGGCATGTATAGTGTTGATGTCCAACGCAAAGTTAGTGTCTGGCAACACGAGGTCCGTGGCTCGGAATTTCTGGGTCAGCCAATGCCGGGATATCCGAAGCAACGCTTGGCATGGACAGGTAACAAAGACACAACATCCGACAAACAAGATATAAACATAAGCCCAGACGCATAAGATGGCGTCAAATAGAAAACAACGATGACGAGACAGGAAAAGCATCACTCGCAGCATCAAGCCGTGGTGAAACACAAACACGACAGCAGTCTCGCATCTTGGCAAAGTCATTGGCCTGTGCTACACATCCCTGACGCACTGCCCCATGGCGCCAAGCGTGGCAGTTGAGACGCCAAGACGTTGGCAACCAGACCTGAAAGGCACAAGCAGCGTCTCGTCCTACGCGGTCAAACGCCAGCGATACGTGGCATCACTCGAGATGACTGAGGCTGTGCTGGGTGGGTGGCGTGGACGGCATTGCCACGGCGGCCTCCGCCCCTCTGATTGGGCATCAAGGGTATGATGGAGACGGTCCACAGGGATGGCGGTGCAGGGACTGCTTAGTCGACCGCTTGTTTGTGCGTACATAGTATGTTTGTTGATATATTTAACCTAGGACCCCGTCTTTCTGAGAGGGGTTCTTAACTTTACTTCCTAGACACAATCTACAACACCAAGAATCATCATGAGCTACAACGACGACCGTCAGGGCTACCAGCAGGGTGGCAACTACCAAGGTGGTAACTACCAAGGCGGTTACCAGCAGGGCGGATATGGCGGTGACGACCGTCAACAAGGTGGTTACCAACAGGGAGGATACGGCGATGACCGCCAGCAGGGCGGATATCAGCAAGGGGGATACCAGCAGGGAGGTTATGGTGGTGACCGTCAACAAGGCGGCTACCAGCAAGGTGGCTATCAACAGGGCGGTGGTCCTGGCGGCGGTCTTGCAGACACCTACTTCTCTGAGAACCAGCAGCACCAGGGACCACCCGGATACGGCAACCAAGGTCCTCCTCCCTACAACCAAGGCCAGGGCCAGTTCGGCGGCCCAGACGGTCCTGATGGCCCAGACGGCGAGCGTGGCGTGATGGGTGCTCTCGCTGGTGGTGCTGCCGGTGGCTTCGGCGGTTACAAGCTCGGCGGCAAGACCGGACACACCAAGACAGCTGCCGTCGTCGGTGCCCTTGCTGGTGCCTTTGGCGGACACAAGCTTCAGGATGCCGCCGAGGATTGGAAGGATGACAGAGATGAGAAGAAGGAAGAGGAGAAGCGGCGAGAGGAAGAAGAGAAGCGACGAAGGGAAGAGGAGAAGCGCAGGAGAGATGACGACAGGTACAGGAGGGACGATGAAGGAAAGCATAGACGTCGTCGTGGATCTCACTCCAGCTCGAGCTCCGACTCGGACTCTGACTCGGGCAAGGGCAGACGTCGCCGTGGAAACTATGCCGGCAATTTCACTGCTTCTTCCAGGGACATTCGTCTCGATACTCACGGCGACTACATCCTCAGCGCTTCATGCGGACGTGGCGATGGCTCTCGCAGCCACAGCTCCATCTCCCTCAACAGAGTCCTCGAGAACCACCGCGGCAGCTTCCGCTGGGTCGACAGCGGAAAGCGTGGTGGAAGCAACACCGTCACTGTCCAACACGGCGACACCCTCCGCACCATCGCCACTCGTTTCAACTGCTCCTTTGACGAGATTGCCCGCCACAACAACATCAATAACCCAGACCTCATCTACCCGGGCCAGACGCTCCAAGTTCCAGGCGGTGGCAGCTCTGGTGGCTACGGAAACTTTGGTGATTCAGCGCGCAACGTGCGTCTCGTTGATGGAGGCCAGAAGCTGGAGGCTGAGCTGTCCCACAATGGGGAGTGGTGCTTCAGCTCGATTGTGCTGGATGAACGGATAGAAAACAACCATGGTGAGCTGAGGCTCATCTAGGATGGCTAGGATGATTCGAGCGGGTTGGGCAGATTGAAATTTTCCTTGATTTTTGCGGTTCTTATGTTTTCCTCTACTCGCAGATCCTTTACCTAGGGATCGAAGAAAAGCAATGTTCCTAGCATACAAAAATATCAGAATGTCACACCTAGAGCTACGTGTTGCTCAACTATTGTTGAACATATTTACGGATACTGTTCCTCCTCATAGATTGATTGGTTGTCCACAATCACACCATGACTGGGTACGCGTCTTACTGCTAGAGTGCTATCTGCGACACTACAAAATCCAGTGCAATCGCGTTAATGCCTTAACGCGTCTCAGAGATTGCAGTTAGAGGCAACCTAATTATAGCTTGCTCGGTCTGTGGCCACGTTTCGGCTTCGCCAATGCCAAGTTGAGGCCCTGGCCCTGGTCCAAAGCTTAGCGATGGCTCAGCCCTGACTGGCGAAAGCTTAAACTTCTTTCCACCAGGTTCCGTGACATCCTGAAATGCAAACTCTCTCCGCCCTTGGCATGGGTCTCCTTCAATGTCACACACGAGTGTCCAACAAAGCCGAACAACGAACTGACTAGCCGTGTCTGGTAAAGGGCTGTTTCAAATGCACAGCTGCGGGGTAGAGCTGCCGGATCTCCCGACGGAATTGTTTGGACGCTTCCCTTCGTGCTCTCACCATTAGGGCAGTTGGAGGATCTTACCCAGCATCCACAGTAGGATCCGATTTCAGCATCTCCTCCCTCAATTGACGCATAGAGAAAGACAAAATATTAAAAATATGGCAATTGCCTAGTTTCAGACCTCTACCGAGCCTCCTCGATGCAATTCACCAGCTGAATGTCCATCCCCTGATGCTGTAGGGTAACTAATCCTTTACACGATCAGCTCCATGATCTGCGAATCAGACCACCCGATAAGAACACGAGGGCCCCTTTAATTAGTAGTACGACTTTGTGATTGGGGGTGCGACGAACAGAAGGTCCACTGATAAACACGCTCGTCAGCAGAGCATCACTGCCAACCAGCAGAGTCTGCCTTCTCTCCTTTTGCTTCATTTCACGATTTTTCAAGATGAATTCGTGTCTTCGTTGCTCAGGGCTGTCTTCTGTCTTTAAATTCTTCTGTGTATTTGTTCTCGTCACTTTGATACTGGTTCTGACCGGGCAGTATGAGTCCGTTCTTGAACCGCCAAGGGTCCCACAGCCCACGATTAGCGCAGTATCAGACCAAGAAAACGCCTACGTCTTTTACGCGACGGACAACACCTACGCGTGCTCAGTTTTGGTCAATGTTCATATTCTGAGAAAGACACACGAGACGAAACGTCGAATTATTGTTCTGGTGTCTAAAGATGTCTCATCCAAGTACCATTCTTCGTTCAAGTCCCTCAGCGCAGAGGTCATCCAGCGGAAGCCCATGGGGCTCCATCCCGAAGCGAACAAGGATTATAAAAATTCACTGCTCAAACTTGAAGCTTTCAGGCTGCCCGAGATTGACCCTAGCCTGAAGCGCCTTCTGGTAGTTGAGGGTGATCAACTCGTCTTGAAAGATCTCGACCACCTTTTCGACCTGCCACCAGCAGACATTTACGCCCCAAGAGCCTACTGGGCCCGAGACGAGCTCTTCAGCAGTACCCTTATGCTTATCCAGCCAACGCCGGAAATGTGGAATGACATCAAGGAGATGATTCCGAATCTGCAGCCGAACCAGCTGGAGATGGATGTCATCAACGATATCTTCTCAGGAAAAGCTGCTCCAATCCCCGAGTCATACGTGGTACTGAACAGTCACTGGTCGGAGTGGACCCTTCCCCCATGGTTCACACCTAGTGCCTCTGTCACTACATCAGAAGCAGCTGGGGTAACACCAACACCTTCGGCGAAACCATCCAACGAGGAGTTGGACGAGCTGTCTCTCCAGGCTCACATCGTTCATTTCAGTGCTGAGATAGGAAAGCCGTGGGATTACGATGTATGGCAGGTTGGGGAGTTGGAATTCAATGCGCATCAAGTGTTGCTTCTTCAGTGGCAGGAATGGAGGGTAAGGGCTCTGGCCCTGTGTCCGGCGGGGGTAATTGATCATGTCTGACCGGAAGTCGTAATGAAATGGGTGTAAAGGGAACGTACCGTAAAAAATGTAATTGTAATGAAAAGTGTATGAATAGTTTCTTCAGAGAGCTGGACCTTGTGTCACCCCATCGGGACCCGTGTGTGTCTTGATCGATCTGCTTTGTGCGACTAGATTGAGAGGAAAGTCGTGAAACTGAACAACAACCCTGCGTAAGCAAATGACCACCCAACGTTGTGACCGCTGAGCAGCTTCGCCCTTGACTGAATCCAGCACGCTTGGTTGCATGACGAGGTCCTTACCTGTGTTTGCAGGGATACACTCCCTTCAGAACACTGTTGCTGGCTCGTCCCCATCTCAAGCGGGGTAATGCGAGTGACTACCGAATGCTACCCCCATATTCCACGACCTTGCTATTGACAACTCGTAGTGCCAAGTGCCTCGCTTATTAGACCGACAATTGCTTGTCTTCAAAAGAGGAGTATCGGATGCTGAGTAATCGGAACATCTCCATCCAGCTTCCACGATTGGTATCTTCCTTTGCTCCGATGACGTGCGGAGGTGGAGTTTGAACCTCACCCCCGCTATATAAACCATTAAAAGCCTCACGTAACGTTGCCCTCGATCCTTCAACCTCAGAATCATCCAATCACTATCTTACTCGAGAATTACCAAGTCGGACCAAAACTAGTCGCAAAACCTATCCAAAATGGCTCAAGTCCTGGTTGTCTATCCTTCTGGCCCGTCGTTTGACCATGACTACTACATCAAGACCCACATGCCCCTCGTCGCTGCGTAAGTGATCCTTGAGCTGCAAGGGGAAGCGAGAACTGACGGATTTTGATAGTTCTTGGGGCTCTCTTGGCCTTCTGAGCTGGGAGATCCTCAACTTCCCTGCCGATGCCCCGTATCAGGTTCAGGCTACGCTGAAGTGGAAGAGCATCGCCGACTTTGAGGCTGCCGCTGCCTCCCCCGCAGCCGAAAAGGTCTTTGGCGATATCAAGAACTTTACCTCTGCTCAGCCTATTCTTCTCAAGGGCGATGTCGTGGCCTCTCAGTCTCTGGCTTGAAGCTTGTTAGATAGATATGAATAATGACATCGTTATGTGTTGAGAACTATTTTCCGTACCAATGTGCCTGATGCTCTTTGACAGACATAAGAAGGCAAGAAGTGAAATCGATGAATCAGCTGGCAGCAATAAACAATCACGTCCCTCATTTGCTATACCACACTTATGTGACATCTGAAGCGCGGCCAACCCCAAAGCAAAAGGGGCCGTCATAATGCCAGCTGGTACAAAGGCATTTTGCAAGTCCTTGCCGTCGATCTTGATCAGCCAAAGGGCCGCAAAGATGAAGCACGCAGCAAAGCAAAGGATTATCCAACAAAAGAATTTCCATAGTACGAACTCCATCCTGGCGTGTAGTCCCCAGCCGAACTCCCCCATCTTTTTGACCAATGGAGGAGGGTTGAGCTTCTGGGGCAGCAGGGAGTTGATCTTCTCACCTCTTCCTATTTTTGGATCCATGAGTCCGAACTTCATACGCAGTCTTGCTATTGCCATCTGAACGGCTTGCTCTTCATCTGAAGTGGGAAAGGAGTGTCTATAGCCTTGAGACTCATTGGAAGGAGGAAGGCCGGTTTCCAAGGGACAGACCTGACTATCCTTTTCCCAAATAAGACCAAACTGCAACTCGCCGTTAGCCAACGGCATTTTATCCGGGAAAAAAGGATTTGAGATTGACTACCTTTATGAAATCCACCTCAGTGCATTGCTTCCATGAGAAAAGCCATCCGACCCAGCCAATTGTCGAACTGATAGCCTTGTTGACTTGTCTGTATAAATCCTCGTCGTCACTTAGGGCCTCTGAGTTGGGGAGGGCGAACAGGCGGTGCTCAGTTGGCCCTGTATAATTCCTTTCTAAACACCGGTACCTTACGAGGCAGGTGATTCAGCCGCTCAAGAACCTGGCCCTTCACCTTTACACCATCATGGAAGCCAATGCCGTATATCTCATCAGACTCTACCCTCAACTCAGTGGTCGTGATGTGGTCCCGAAATTCGTTGACACCCGCCGAGCCTCCATACACAAGAAAGGACACTATCTCGGTAAAGACGCTCCCGAGCTTCCAGATGTCGTTTGCCAATAACTCTGTAGCTCATGGAATACGGATCTTTTCGGCACCTGGAAGCTCTGACCCGACGTTGGGTGATCCTCTTTGACTCTCGGGTGAGTCGTATAGCCACGCGGACTGTAGGGCAAGAGTACCATCTTCCCTAGGTCTGAGCTTTAGTTAGGTCAACTGATAGACCAAAGTCTGTCAGCTTCAGTATGAGGCCTCCCTCAGATGCTGACTCCTCATAGATCAAGACATCAGAGGGCTCGATATCGCGGTGAGCCATCTGGATCGAGTCATGGAGGTAGGCCACGGCACTCGAGAGTCCAACAGACTGGTCCCAGAGAGAGTCCTGAGCACGCCTCTGAAATGGGAGGTCCTTGTCGTAACTCCCTCGAATGAGCCTTTTGAGATTCCCAAAGGCCAGGGGAAATATGAAATTGAAGTGCTGAGTTCCGTTCTCTGAGTATATAAAATCGGTGAGCATCTCGGCCATGTGGGGATGGTTTAAGCTTTTCATTACCTTTAGCGAGTTATACTCGGCCCAAAATCGCTCTGAGGGGGCATGTTGGTGAAATCTTTTAACCGCAACCTATGTCCATCGGTGTTAGCGCACCTACCTCGTGCATGATGATGATACTTTGTTTAACAGCAGGGTGCAGGATGGATACCTTTATGATGACTCTGTCCTTCTCTAACGGGTCATATCTACCTACAGACCACATCATATGGCCTTTCATGTCAAACACGCTGGATGTCTCGCTGTCTTCTAGAAGGGACGAATAGAAACCGGTCTGCCTCGTATCTCCTTGTTCATACGTGTCAGATTCTATTAATTCGAAGACACCTCGTTTTGAACCGAGAGGAATTTTCCAGGACTCTGGTTGAAACAATAGACCCTTGCTGGTATCCGAAATTGGCTCAACTGCCTCCTTGTCGTTGGTTTCATCCGCACTGCTCGTTTTCGTCGAATAGGATGCAGTGACATGAGGTTGAGTGATGGAGGGGTTCTTGGTTAAGGCTGGAGAAGACCGAGAGGATAGCAAAGGAGCAGTGCGCGCTTTGCGCTGGCTTTGTGTTCTGATCGCCTCATTTTCTTGCTCCCCTCGGTAAGGCACCGGGGTGTCCTGAGGTTTATCTTTTCGTTCAGCACCCAGAGCCATTACAGTTAGATGTCGCATTGTCGGCACTCAGACTGTAAGCCTGTGGGATGACCTGCGTACCAAAAGCTGATAGTTGTTGCCGAACAACCCGTCCAGGAAAGGCTGGAGGCTTTCCCTGTTCGGATACCGGATGTGAAGGAATTCCTCGACATATTTTGATGCCTCTCCCATGGTACCCGATTCTTTGTACCTGCAAAGACGGAGAGGAACTGGTGAGAGGGGCTAGATGCGTCGGACGGTGCATCTGTCAAGGCAAGAAGAGTCGGAGTGTTCTCTGATGGGTTTGAGAGTAACATGATGCGGGGAAGACAGGGAATTTATCGCAGAGAGTCAAATCAAATGCAGGTTTGAATGGGACAAGCATCCATCATTGATTGGTTGGGAATGTGCACCTCCTCTTGACTTGGCTTGCGTTCGTTATGAAAACCTGCAGGTGAGGCTCTAGTCTTTCTCTGGGAAATGAATTACCCAGACATTGAAAATTATCCTATATCTAGCCTCTTTCATTTCAATGTAAAGCTGAACCATTCTGGTGAAAACTCCGCTTTCTTGATGTGTCGGTCAGCATCGACAGCCGCATCAGGCTCTGCGCCAGGCTCTCCACCAGGCGTTTTGCCAAGCCATCTACGACTAGTACGTACCGAATGAGGCTGGCCGAGGAGAGGATTCTACTGGCTCGCCGACCAAGTATTGACAGTCTCCTATTGGCACTGCCCGATTCCTCGTGACCTGATCCCTCTTCAGGTGGCTCTGGTCCAGGCTGACTTGTCTTTCTCCCTTACTGGGGCAGCCCCTCCCAAACTTGTAGACTCACCACCGACTCGACATGGACGACAGCTTGCCCGACCTAGTCCGTGACTGGGAGCTCGAAACCAAAGTCGTTAGCGACAAACAAACCATACACACCACGTATGTCTCTGACCCCGCTAGAGGGAGGTGGCGGAGGGCTGAGGAGGAGGTGTGGGATCAAGCAACCATGCTCGGCAGAGGCTCGTTCGGCGTCGTCTCACTGCAGAAATGCACCTTGGGTCCCAATTCTGGCAAAGTTCGCGCCGTCAAAGAGATACAGGTGACCCTCGATCAGTCCTTAGACAAATTCCTGTCTCGGGAGATCTCAGCAATTGTCAAATTTTCCCACAAGCGAGTAAGATTAAACATCAGCTCCTCTTCGGCCTGCTGCGACTAACGGACTCGATGAAATAGTTTCGGGAATGCTTTGTCCCATCTTTCGGCTGGTATAGGGGGTATAGGGGCAAAGGCTCAATCTTCATCACCATGGAGTATCTCCCCTTGGGCGACCTACAGTCTTACCTCGACAATCCTCTGCCAGACAGTGAAGCACGGACTATCACGGAACAGATCCTCCAAGGCATTGACTTCATGCATCGAAGCAAATTCGCCCACCGTGACCTGAAGCCTAAGGTAGGATAAGACAGACTTGGCTGCCTTTTGAACACAGCTGTTTGACACTTTTGTCTATCTCCAGAACATCCTCGTGCAGCACAAAGGACCCAATTGGTGGGTCAAAATCTCGGACTTTGGTTGCAGCAAGCAGAGCGAGTCAACGTCTCTCCGCACTATTATTGGTACAGAGCCATATTTGGCACCGGAGCTTCAGAACATCTTTGCCCCGTCAGACGAAAACGACCTCGAGGACGAAGAGGATTTGGATTCCTCGGAGACCCCCTTCTACTCCCTTGCAATCGATATCTGGGCCCTTGGTGCCATCACCTTTCGTATCGCTGCCGGACAAGTTCCGTTTCCATCTCCAATAGGAAGAAAACTATCCCGATATGTCGCTCATGGGGGCCAATTTCCCTCCAACAAGTTATTGAGCATCGAATGCCGTGATTTCATAGTCGCCGCCATGAGCCGGTCTCCACGAGATCGACCGAGTGCCGCCGCAGCTTTGAAAAACCCTTGGATTGTTTCCAGATGCGCAACCGAAGGGGCTGAGTCCGACACAGACGCTGGAATTGCCTTGAACTCGCACACCAACCTTGAAACACGGCCAGACAGGTCACAAACCACGTTGGATGAGGCCTCCGGATCGTGGACTACGATCCGACAAAGTCTTACAGTACGGCGGAAACCTTTGCCTAGCCAATTCGAATCAACAGAGAGAACTCTCATTGAGCTTCCCGACGCTGATGAAGCCTCGGGATCGTGGTCAACAGTTCAGCGGGACCCAATCGAGGGTGGCCCAAACGGTTCAACAGCCCCCAGGCATCCAGAGTTACAGGACCCCTCAATTCCGCAACTATCACCTGTCAAACTTGCCTTCGCAACAGAAGATAGACGCTACTTCACTCCTAATGGAAGGGTAATTGAGACTCATCGAGTACCCTTGGTTTGCGCCTTTTCCGTGGACGGTCGGTGGCTCTTTTCAGCTAGCAAGGCGAGTCGAAGCCAGTCCATATTTCATCTTTGGCGGCAAACCGACCAGGGCGGGTTTAAACAGATAAATCCCCAAGTTACAGATTGTGACTCAATTTTGGGCGTGGCAGTATCATCCAACGGTCGACGACTCATCTCATACCATAGCAATATGGATGATGACTCTTATGTCAGAAGCTGGACAATTGCCAAAACCCTTGATTATTGCCAATCAAAGAGCAAGTTTGGGGCTGATGGGGCGCCATATACTACTACCTGGGGCATTTCGGCAAATACCCGCCGAGTCTTTGGAGCGAAGCACACAAGGAGTGGCCCATCCACGATCATCACATTGGAACTTGATTCTAACGACAATTTCATCATTCTTCGGTCGCAAAAACTCAATTTCAGGGTTGACAAGATTATCCCCTCTGCAGATGGGCAGAATTACGCCGCTTTTTATACCGATAAGTGCACCATCTTCAGTTACCCAGATGCAGCTGGCTCCCAGTTTGATCTTTGGAGTCCGATGAGGCGTGGAGAGCTCGGGTGGCATGTGGCGAAAAGGGCTGCTGAATTCTCACGAGACGGTCAATGGTGCATCATTTGGTACAATCAAATCCTCAGAATCTTTCGAAGAACAATCTTGGGATGGAAGTCAAGGCAGGAAGTAAAGTTCGATGCTCAGGCCGTTGCATTTTCGGCAAATTCCAAACGCTTCGCAATGGGATCCCCCGATGGCACGATATTTATCTGGAGACTTGATGGCAACGATTGTTTTGTTAAGGACGGGGAACTACAGCTTTCGACTCAGAGCGGACTCCATTATCTCACTTTTTCACCAAACGGCCAATTCCTGGCAACGACGGCAATGGGAAAGTTTGTAGTGTGGAAAATATTTTGAGCGTCGACAATGCGAGGATTTTGTTCTTATGCAATTGATGTTGAATACAAAGTTGTTATCAATAATTGAGATTGGTTATCATCACTTTCATTCGTCACTTTTGTCAGCTTGATGGTCCTAATGGTGGTTATAAAGATCCGGCCGAGCAGCTCGGGCGCCGGGAATCGGGCATCGGGGGAATTGTCGGATGTGGGTCCCGGCGCCGGAACCTATGCGGAAGGTCTGATGCGCGGGGGCCATGGCGGGCTTGCAATAATTGAGGGTTGAAATATTATGTTTGATGCTCTTTATTGAAGTCAGCTTTCAACCTGAGGCTTTCGCCGACAATAATAACACTTGGTGGCTCCCGCATTACCACGACAGACACATCCTCAAACAGCACCATGGATATTAATCCTGATCGGGATACAAGTCCCTTCGAGCTTGGCAAACATATCTTCAGGTCTCTAACAGAAGTAAGTGAAGGAACTGTTGTGAGCAAGGATTTGAATCCAAACGCTCATTTGAAGCCATCCTGAAGAATGTTACGGCGAATCACAACGCGAAGAACAACAAGAGATGCTGGGGCCACGGGTTGGTATACGAAGACTATTTTCATATTGAGTTTGTTAATGGGTTGCTAAATATGAGAATGGTTTGATAGATATGATGCCATGATTCGCTGTACAAGCCGTTGTTGTTCCCGCTACCCCAAAGTCCAGTTGTCCACTTGAAACGCGGTACCTTGATCATTTGCAGTCTGTGCCGAAAAGAGCATATCATCGAAGCTGATTACTCGGTCCAGCTGCATAAAACCCTGGTCCATCAAGACAGTAGAAATGGCAGATAACTCGTCAGGTGAATGCTGCTCAGTATTCTGATTGGTAGGAGAGGCTTGTATCAAGGAGTTGAGTTGCCCCATTGGCATCGTCGTTGGAACGTTGTTGATGGTTGAGTCAAGTTGGTGCGGCTGGTGATTTGGCTGTGTCTCCTGGGGCTTTGAAAGAGTGCTATCTTGGTCTTGAGGCGTCTCATGACCAGGGTTTGCTTCTATATCGGCTGGCGGAAATCCGTCGGTAGAATATCCGAGCACGTCGAGTGAGAAGTCTGGGTGCTCTTCGCATTTCTTGTGTAGAGCACGCAGCTGAGCACTATACTTCCCGGCCAACGAATGTTTGTGTTTCTCTTTGAGGATTGGACCAACCCAGCGTTTTGCCATCTCCTCAAGGCTCTCGACGAGCTGCCAAAACTCGGGCGCCAGATCCGTCTTGTAGTACCGCCAGTGCACTATTTGTGTCAGAGTTGAAAGGTACAAAGCTTTGCGTTGTTGGGAACTTACCGAGGAGCGAACGAGCACTGACAAAGACGCAGAAAGAAAATTGACTGTTGACAGGACTGTTATTTGGGGTATACTTGAGATACTTTTGAGTGATAGTTGCCGTCTCAGAGGCTGCAATTTGGCAAGTTTCTGCGCTATGGGCGCTGGGCATTCGAACAATCGTCGTCCACTGGGGCGCTGGGTATGCAATTTGCTGGTGGAGGAGAATCATCGAAGTGTTGTGTGTGATATGAGCGAGAGTCAAGTTGGGATCCATGTTGATGATGGTTGGTCGTCGAGAGATATTTGAGTCCTTCCACTTTTGGGGAAGGAACATTTTCCAACTGAGGGATATTAGAGAGGTGAGACACGTGGTTCCATGGTACTCACTGGACAAGTCTTAAATCGAGCTCCTTGAATCTTGTGAGCCAGTTGCTGACCTCTTGACGGTCTTTGAAGTTTATCCTCTGTTGCAGAAAGTAAGTCGTGACTTGGCTGAGAGACTCGGTCGCCTCAATGCAATAGGCGAATGCCCCCACGGTTGACATATCCACTGTCGTAGTTCCTTTCGGCACAGTTGGGGTTGTCAACGGTGTCTCTGGGCCTGGAGGCGCGTCTGTGGTTTGTTCGGGACTTGGATAATGTGCGGGTAGGAAGACGATCGAGTTGCCGATTCTGGCTGCGGAACGGTCCCAGATACCGAAGTATGGAGTCAAGACGGTTTCTTCCTTGTGCCACAGACCTCCATCGGCTGGTAATCTTCTTCGGACGTCGTCTGATGTTAAGCTAGTGTTCCATCTGCGATTGTTAGCATTGATCGCATGTGGAATATGTGGATGCCCATCACGTACCCAGTCATGACAGAACAAAGCCTGAATCGCGCGTTAGTGAATAATCCAAGAGCACATGAGGTCCGAAAATACCTGTCCAGGTTGAAGATATTCCAGAAAACTCTCCGCCGCTCTTCATCTTGAGTCCAATTCTTCGAAGGTGGTATTGAAGGGAGAGGCTTCAAAAGTGGTCTCTCTTGTCGATCATCGGCCTCGACACTGAGCTGCAAATATTCGACTGTTCTTGTGAGCGAGCCAATGCTGGGCCAAGCTCTTGAGACATCACCGCTGCCCATCTGCGAAAGGTTACTTGTGAGTTTCCCACCAGACAAGAGCACTTACATCACTGAAGGCTATGATGCTCAATGCCTGCAAATTCTCAACGGAAAGTCCATCCATTGCAGAGAGTATAACAATGCTTCTGGATCTTGCCATCCACGTCTCCACTTCTTGAGCCGATAGTTGATGGCTATCACAGTCGACAAAGCGGATGGCGGCGACGACGATGGCATGCAAGAGAACAGCTAGAGGAGGCAACTGCTCATGGTTGTAGAATCGGCTTCTAAATCGAGTTTCGTGCAGTACGGGGATCCATGGTTGAATGAGGTTGAAGTAGGCGGTGACGATTTCTTCGAGGAGCTCTGGAGGTGGTAACTGACTTGAGCTGCCACCCAATTCGCCAAGCTGACTTGCCAATTCGATGTTTGGGTTGCCGCAACTGTCAACTCTCCTCCTCTTACGAGAAGGTGGGTGCGCAGAATGAGGTTCTCTGTGGCTGGGTGAGACAACCGCTACCTCGGTGACTGAAGACAACTGCGCCGGTGTTGGAGCTGCTTGATGCAAAGCTTCTGGTGATGAGTGGATAGCTTGTAATGGTGCCACAGTTCTGGGAGCCGAAACTAGGCCTCGCAGTTCCTGTATCAGACTGGAGAATGCCCCAACGAGCTGCGATGTATCCGATAACGGAGCACTTGGCAGGTCATCGGCATCTTGCCGTGAGCTATCATAAACAGTGTTTTCAAGTGCCTCTTAGTGGGGTTAGCGATGAAGAGATAAGCTGTCAGTCAACCCACCAACTCTCCGGCTCAGGGACTCGATGACGCCGGGTTTCATCCCCGGCTTGTTCTTTTTCGCATCATAAACGCAAGGCGAGTCTGTTTCAGTTAGCTGAAGCCAGGAAGGCGTGCAGAGTCTTGGAATACTCACCTAGCCTTTGGCAATGATTGCACGTCGGCTTGTCACGCGAACATCGAAGCTTTCGACGACGACACCCCTGACAAGATGGGATCTCGCTCTCCCCACCGGGACCGACGATTGCTGACGCGCTCATGTTTGCTGCGCCTTCTGCATTGATAGACGAAGTTTCAGTTGAATGCTGCATCGGAATCCGATGGATCGCCCGCTGCCCGAGAAGATGGAGAAAGGCTGAGTTAAACAAACCTGAGTCAGAAATGGAATTGAGCTGCATAATCACCCCAGATTTTCGGCACACATCCCCCGCACGCGAGAACGGCTCTAAGCAAGGAAACGATTAGCTTCATACGGGGTTCGTGACAAGCGGTCCAATCGCTTCCGTCTTGCTCGGCTGATGACCTCGGCTGTGACTTGGCCCGATGCCCGAGCTTTCAAGCCAACCGGAAATGGTCATGGGAGCAAAACGTCCGAGTTTGAGGTAATAACTGGTACGTTTATCCAGCCAAGTTTATCCACCATTAGAGTTGTTCTGTAGTTTCGCTCTTCACGCTTTCTTTCAGTCAAGTGATATTCCAATATGCCACCCCTTGCAGGCTTTTCAGACAACCCTTTCCAGACTCGAGCGGATTTGATTCGAGCAACTATTGCTCTTCTCAAACCATTGACTGGGTACTTTTCTCCAGAGAAAGCCCGTATCCGAATCCCTATCAGCACTGGTACGCATTTCGATGAATCCGCAGCTCAACTTGAAGGTTTTGCCAGACCTCTATGGGCCATTGGTGCCCTACTCTTTGGGTACGACTCAATTGTGGACGAGAAACTGGAATCCCAAGTCAGTGAACTTGTCCAGCCATGGGTGAAGGGATTCATTTCAGGGACCAACCCTGAGCACCCTGAGTACTGGGGAGCTGTGCATGACATGGACCAAAGAATGGTTGAGGCAGAGATTCTCGCCTTTGCGATTCTTTCTGCTCCAAGGAAAATTTATGAGCCATTGAGCGACAGACAAAAGGAGAACATTACAGAATGGTTCAAGTCAATGAATGGCAAACAGATGCCCCCCACAAATTGGCGATGGTTTCGCGTCTTCTCCAACCTCGCCTTGACCAAGGTCTGCGGTATTCCTTACGACCATGTCAAGGATGAGATGAACGCCGATCTCGAGATCCTGGACACCTTTTACCTACACGAGGGATGGTCAGCAGACGGTCCATGGCAGACACCTGAACAAGCAGAACGGGAGCACTTGGAAACCCTCAAAACTGGACGCCGAGATGCTATCGGAGTAGGAAGACAGGTTGATTACTACTCTGGTAGTTTCGCGATCCAGTTCAGCCAGCTTCTATACTCCAAGTTTGCCAACGACATTGATCCATCAAGGTGCGACATGTATCGACAACGTGCGCGTGAATTTGGTGCAAATATCTGGAGATATTTTGACGCAGAAGGTATGTTCAACGCTACCGTTTGATTCACACTGCTAACTGTATCTCAGGATCTGCTATCCCTTTCGGTCGCTCCTTGACATACCGCTTCGCCTGTGGAGGCTACTTTGCTGCCCTGGCATTTGCCAACGTTCCAAACATGCCCAAGCCACTTGACTCGTCCGGAGCCATCAGAGGATTTCTCTTGAGGCACCTGAGATGGTGGGCGCAAAACTCCGAGGACATCTTTAACGCTGATGGGACCTTGAGTATTGGATGGCTGTATCCGTAAGTCAATAGGTGATTCTCTCATTCAAGGCTAACTGCTGTGCAGAAATATGTACATGGCCGAAGACTACAACTCTCCCCAGTCGGTCTACTGGGCTCTCAAAACACTGATCGCAGTAGGCCTACCCGATGATGACGACTTCTGGGCATCGGAAGAACTGCCATACCCTACTGTTAACCCCGGAGTCGAGATCGTCTCGGCTCCTCAACAAATTCTTTGCAATCACCCTAAGGGTAGCCATCACTTCATGCTCACCCCCGGCCAATTCGTGGCATGGCCAATGAAGGCGAACCAAGCCAAGTACTGCAAGTTTGCATACTCATCTGCCTTCGGCTTCTCTGTTCCCACAGGACCTCTCATTCAGCAGATAGCTCCAGATAACCAACTGGCTATCAGCAGAGACGGTGCTGAGTCGTGGACAGTCAAGTGGAAGAGTGAGGGCGTGCAATTCGACATGGCGGTAACCAATACAATGACCAATGAAGACCCAAGTGTTCCCATCGCCAGTGTCGGTTGGTTTCCTTGGGGCGATCGATCTGTCCATGTTGACACAATCCTGGTCCCGCCTACTGATCGCTGGCCGGACTGGCATGTCCGCATCCACCGCATCCAAGCTTCAAAGGGCGCGGCATCGATCCACACTGTCGAGGGAGGATTCGCAATTTATGGTAGAAAAACAGCCGACGGAACGAATCTTTCGGCAGCCGATCTTGCTGATGACGCTGTGCCTGGTCAATTCGAGGGGGTAGTGTCAACCGATGACTCTACCCTCATCGCCTCTCAAGATGGAGTCAGCGGCATTGTCGTTGAGACAATCATTGGCAGTGAGCAGGCTATCGTGTCTAGCTCTGCATTGAAGCCAGATGCAAACACCAACTTGGTGCGGCAAAGAACTCTCATCCCAACTGCATCTGTCAGCGTGCCCCAACGGCTCCTAGAAGGCACAGAGATTTTTATCATGACATCTGTGTTTGCAATTTCAACACGCTCGGATAGAGAGTGGGAGAGTGGTGGGGTCTCTTTGAAGCAGAGGTGGCTTAACCGCCCAACGCTTGACCTCAAGGCCTTGAAGCAGCATTTCGATCCAGCCACGATCGTCTTGGGCGAGTGAGAGGGACGGAGACCCCTGGATAGTTCGGATCGGTAAAGTTGAATCTTGATGCACAAGTCATCTCAACGGCACTGGCTTTATCTCTGTGGCCTTGTGAAGATTTCGCTTTCGACCAGGTGATTATTAGCAGTGTGCTCCAAAACATAATCGTCATAAGCAATAATGGCATATCATCTGAGGACTCAACTTAGTTTAGAAAACATGCAGGTAGCCCGATCAAGTAAATTTTGCAGCGGCATTTCCAGGGTAACGATCGAGCCGCGCCAACAGGAGGGAGGCCCAAGATCAATTGAAATGACACAGAATAATACAGTCCAATAGGCTTTGCTATAGACTAGGAACCCCTGGAGCCGTGCCCCGTGTGTTGTATCTGGGGTACGTGCTCATGCCTATAGGGATGATCCGGACCTTGACCCAAAGAGGAGATATGCCGATGTCCGATGTGCTTGATACGAGCTTCTGCAAATGCCGAGATTCTTTCAAAAGTATTTAGCCCTATTTCTCGGGTATAATGATCCTGATTATCTAAAATGCTTGGCTTTGTTATATGCGCCTGGCTATCATGGTGCTCCTCGTTCGACGTTACTAAAGCGCTACTCAAGAATGTCGGCATCAACTAATTTCTTTTTGATACTGGAGATGTCTCTTCTCAGTCTAGTTTTTTTCTTGCCTAACAGATGCGGAAAGATGGTTCAGTGATTCGAGATGCAAGAAACCCAGGCAGATCTCATGTTGTCTTTGGGGGCACGTAGCTAATCAAGCGGAGGACTGTTGAGAACCACTGTGCGGATACTGGACGGTAATTATTATTGGTGCTTACTTCGCTACTTGTGATAAAGCTTATCAACCTTTTATCGATTGCGTCAATTTTTCGCAACTGGGCTGGCCCCATCACTTCAACCTTAACCTCACAACTCACCGTAACAATGAGTCCATCTCGAACGGGCGAGAACTCGGAGCTGGAGCTCAACGAGTTTCTCTCATCTTTTGTTCCTCAAGAAAGCCATTCTTCCATTCGCGAATCCGTGATTCCTGGGCTTCTTAAGGCTATCTCCGCTATCGGGAGGGAACTCAGATCATCACACCACGTCACAATTGTCGGCACCGAAAATGCGTTTGGAGATGAGCAGCTGAATGTGGATGTTTTGGCTGAGAAGATCCTGCGAGACGAAATCGCGAAATGTCCGGCAATCTACACAGCGAGTAGCGAGGAAGATCCCGTGGAACGATCAACGAACGGCGGTAAAGAAGACAGCAACAGCAACGAGCGATATACTGTTGCTTTCGATCCTCTCGATGGCAGTTCGATTATTGGACCTAATTGGTCTGTTGGCACCATTGTTGGTGTTTGGGAGGGAGTCACTTCGCTTAACCAGCCTGCTGAGAAGCAAATCGCATCCATTATTGGAGTCTTTGGACCGCGCACCCTCGCTATCGTGGCCCTTCGAATTCCGGGAACCCGCGATGTATGCTTCGAAGTGAACCTGGACGACATCGAAAAAATCACCATTGTTCGTCCGGAGATTTGCTTTGCTCAGCCTCCGTTTAAGGCGCGATACTTTGCACCGGCCAATCTCCGTGCAGCTGCCGAAAACGAAAAGTACATGAACCTCGTCACCAAGTTCATCAGCGAAAAGTACACCCTTCGGTACTCTGGAGGTCTCATTCCCGATCTCTTCCACGCCCTCGTTAAGGGTCATGGTATCTACATCTCCCCCGTCACCGAAACCAGCAAGGCCAAGCTGCGAAGACTCTACGAGCTGCTTCCCGTCGCGCTTGTTATTGAGTGCGCTGGAGGTCAGGCTATCGACCCCGAGACTGGTCTGAGAATCCTGGATACCCCCTTGAAGGGTTGTGATGACAGGGCTGGTCTAATTTGTGGGACATCTGAAGAAGTTGAGGCTGTCAAGAAGGCGCTGTTGGGCTGAAGCTATGGACCATCATGACTGGAACGAAATAGACTGGATTTAATAGACTACTGCTGCATTTGCACTCGCTCTGCGGAATCTCGTAATCGCTATACTTGGCTTCATCCTCACAACTCCACAAGAAGTCCCTCCTGAGACAGCGCTGGAAGGGCAGGAAAGTTGGGACTTTCCACCTTGACGCCCTTGGCGTGATGGGCCAGCGGCAGCCAGAGCGCTAGCAACGCACTGGTACGATCCAGCTCGAGTTCAGCGTTGAGGCGGTCTGGGAAGACCTCACCCAGCGAGGTCAGCTTGGATGCAGACACCACGGCCTCGAGGGCAGAATCATGATCATCCTGCTTAGTCTTGGCAAATGTCATCTGGATCGCAATCATCTTCTCCTCGGGGCGGTGCAGAAGCCAGAAGGAGGTTGCCTTGCGGTTCTCGGCTCCATCCTTCAGAACAGGGTACAGCTGCTTCAGAATCGATTCGGCGTCTTTGATGTCGTATGTCCAGCGCTGAAAGCGACCGATGGCATGCTCATCAACAGGCTTGAAGTTGTAGGCCCCAATGACGTTCCAGGTCCAGTGAGTGACCGACTTGAAGTGCGGCTGCTTCCAATACTTTGTCTTTGGCTCGCCAACCTCAAACTCATTGCTGGTCCAGTTGCTAAAGTCTTCTGCCTCTTCCTTGGTGGTGAATAGGTACGCGCCGCCCGTGAGCATGTCACCGCTGACTTCGTGGTAGCGGCAAGGTAGGTATTTCAGGTACATGCCCGGTCGCTTGGCCATGATCTGGCTACCTGCGTATTGATCATTCCAGACATCTTGGAGTGAGACGCGGACTGCGATGTGAATCTCAGCCGTGAAGGCGCCCTTGGCCTTGATTTCGCCCTTTTCATAGGTCAGGTCCTGCTTCTCGGGGTCTTGAGATGCTAATCCAGCGTATCAGCCATAGAAATAGTCTTTTGGTAGAGTATAAGCGCACCCATGATGGAACTTGGAGTTTGCGTTCAGCAGACTGTCAGAACGCGCGCAGTGGTGTGGTCAGGTTACCTGGCTGATGATAGTGCGGAGAAAAGACACTTTATTTACCCGTCAGCTCATTGCATAAAGTCTACGGAATATGCCGCCTTCTGTTTGGTCACGATGACGTGGCTGACGTGATATTAATAACTACTGAATGTGAGATCGAATGACAGTTCTTGGTTGCAAAGAGGCTGATGTTCGGCCAATCAAGAGGATATGGCGTTGTGCATTTGACGAGGGCGAGGCTTGAGTAGCGCAGCCAGGTTCTAGGTAGCAGCTTTGTAGTCCATAAAGCCATGTCCACGTAAGACGCCGAATGCTGCTGCCTATTAATGCACTAAACATAGCATTCCAGGTGTTTGGCACTGAATATGCAACCCCTTTGCAGAGCTAATTAATTTACGTGTCTTTGTACCGATCTTACCCCTCATTTGCTTAGAAGCAGTGGTGAAGGAAGGACAAACTCACAATCAAATGGGCGTATCAGTCATAGGTACACAGCTATTGAGATCGGGAGCAGTGGTACCAGTGTAATAAGGATTGAATATAAACAATGTGACCGAAAAGAATATCTAGTTCTATCAATGATCAAGCCATCGTAATTCTAATTAGAACCAACTCAAATGCCTGCCCTTAACAAGATGCTCAAGTTGTGTGTATGAAAGGAATGTCCAAAGCCCAAACTAAACACCGTCAATGCTGTTCACAGTATCCATCTATACCCCTTCGTCTTGTCTAGTCACGTCGGAACATTGCTAATGCACATTATTCCGACTCGGTCTCGTTTTGAGCCGCTGCTTTCTCCTTCAAGAACTGGAAGATCGGGGTCTTGACCGGGCACGAGACGCCAGGCTTTGGCAGCCGACCGTTCTTGAAGTAATCGATGATGGCGGCATATGTGCACACCGACGGGTTTCCGTGAATACCGTGCTGTTTGAAAAATGTTAGCTGGGAAAAGATTAAAAGCTTGTACTGGAAAATCAACTTACACCCTCGCCCTCGTGAACCACAACTCTGCTTCCGTTGAAACGGGTGGAAGCCTCGTAAGCCGACACCAAGGGGGTAACGGGGTCGTATCTGCTGTTGACGAAAAGGATAGGTACCCTTGTGTTGACGTGCTTGAACTTGTTCATGTCGATCGTCTCGGCCGCCTTGAACGGCCATCGGGCACAGTTGAGCTCTGCACTGGCGCCGGCGTCGCTGAAAGAGCTCTGCTCCGAGTGAAGCGCCCAGGCTGAGTAGAGGTCGTCAACTGTCTCGGCGCGGTAAGCCTGGTCGCTGCAGTAGATTCCTTGCACTGCATCGTCCTCGCCCCAGTTCCACCTCTCATTCGACTCTTCTTCCTCTTCTTCCTCTTCTCCCTCTTCTCCCTTTTCTCTTTCTGTGCTAGGATTCATAATTTCATAGACTTGCTTCCATTCGCCGTCAAGCATCTTCTCGAGGAAGTCGATGAGATCGATGAACTTGTCAGGGTTATAAAGGGCTTTCTGGATGTGGCTTTTGATGCTGACCAGGAACGAAACACCGCCCTGGAAATAACCTGTTTCCTCAGGAAGACCCCACTTCTCGGGGATCTTGGAAGTCTTCATCAACTCGGTCCAGACCGCTTCGATGGCTATGGTGAGGATCTCGACAGTTGTGTTGGACCCCGCCCAGTCGGCCAGTTTGCAAAGCTTGGGGCCAGAGTCGACGCACTCTTCAACAAGGTGCAGCAGGGACCTCTCGGTATCCTTGACAAGGGAAGGGTTCAGGCCCATGACGTACTCGTCGATCATGACATTGCCGTCAAGGACCATCCGGTCGATGCGGTCGGGAAACATGCCGGCGAGGGTTTGTCCCAGGACAGTGCCGTACGAGATGCCCCAGTACCTCAGCTTGCCATCCTCGCCCAAGGCATCGACAGCAGCCATGATATCTCGAGCACTGAACGCTGTGCCGATAAAGGAACCAGTCTCCTTCCGAGCCTTGTAGCACTGCTTTGCCCTCTCGCCCAACTCGTCCCAAGTCTCACCCTTGACGGTAGGCCAAATATTGGCCTGTGGGAGAACGTCAAAACGGCGTGATAGCTTTGACCTTGCGGCTTTCTTGTCACCCTCTTCTTCCTCCTCGATTGAGCAGTTAAAGGGGATGGTTCGGCCGGTTCCACTGGAGGTAGTCTGTTAGTCTCCCGCGTAGACACAGTTGAAAAGGCCAAGACGGCTTACCGTGGATCAACAGCAACCAAGTTGTATTGACCACCGAGAGCCCTATGGGAAGAATGTTAGCAAAGGTTTGTGTCATTGCTAGCGGATTCACTTGCTTGTAATACTCTTCCGTACCGGTCACAAGGGACTCAACAGCCGACTCTCCAGGTCCACCGGGGTTGTAAAAGACACTGCCCCTGGCCGGCTGCGTCTTCGCTTTGACCCGGGCAAGTTGAAGATCGATGGTCTTTCCGTTATCGGGCTTAGTGTAGTCGAGAGGAGCCTTGAGGGTTGCGCACTCAACATCGCCATAGATGGCAGCATCGGTATCCTTGCCCCAGGGCAGGTTGCATTTCCCCCACTTGATCTGGGACTTGCTCGGTGCGGCCAAGGCCTGGGGGAGGCCCAGGACCAAGCCAGCTGCGACGAAGCTGAGGGACTTCATGGTGAATCCAGATGGGATGGTTGCTTGAGGTTCGATGTTGATGTCTTGGGATTGGTATTGAAGAGAGGATGCATCTGACCTTATATGGGTTTCTGCAACTCGATTTCAGCCTCAGCATTAAACAATGACTACCATCAGGCGCAGCTTATGCTTACCGAAAATAGGTCCAGATGGATCGCCAGGGCCAGCTTGGTGGACTAAGGCTGTGCTGTCTGTTGACAATACCTGGCCAATGAGCGCAGGGGGTGCAGTCTTGGCAGGACCATTCTCGTGAATCTGATTCGTTTCTTTGAGGCATCATCTTATGCCGTTGTGCCACTTACCTTCGCCTTGTAGGGACATCTGCGCGGAGCCCCAGGCGTGGAGATTGGCAGCATCCCTGAGTCGGTGTAGGCTGTGTATAGCTAGCTGGAGTTTGACGATCCTCTTTCAGCATCAAGTCGCGCTCTGAAGTTTATTTTGATATCATGAACGAAATAGGTTGTTATTTTCAATGTACAGACTTAATATGGATGAGAATATGCATCATGCGTTCAGGATGTAGGTAAGCTGCCATGGGAAGATAATTACGTGAGTGAAACCATGATCTACTGATTCATTTTACGTGAGTCTGGAGAGAGAATCAGAGGAGGTTGTAAATCAGCGGCTGAACCGAGACTCTGTGCAGCTCTCTCGAACTATCATCCGTTTAAACGAGCAGATCGACAAACGCCGGTTCACTCCCAATGTCGGTCAAGCCAAAACCAGCATCACGATGTCAATATTTGCCAATAATCATTTCTTACTTACATCTGACCTCGAGATCCGAGATCCGCAGTAGCACTGCCACCTGGGACTTTCGGATCCCTGCATGCCCCGGCGTGAAACAGCAGAGGCTGAGTCAGATCCAGGACTGTTATACAGCGTACAGGGCTGAGAACACTTGGCCGAGGCCTTTTTCGTGTCTCTCCATTTTGCCCATGTTTGTGGAGGTCTCCAAAATCTTCCGAGGCCATGCATTGGCTCGGCTATGGCTCTCCCAGGGGGGCTGGACTAAGTACTTAACCCGCAATCTCATTCCTATTTGAGACTGATTCCGCGCTCACATTACCACACATGGTTCCATCACCCCTCATTGCGATGGCCATATTGCCAAAAGTGATCGACATGACTTTAGTCAAGCATACAGGTATAAAGCCCAATTGACGACCTGCTGAGGACACGCCACCATGCGTCAAACGCTGACAAGAGGGTCTCCTGCTCCATTTACTGGATCATTTACACGCGGCCATCATGTCGGGACTTTTGCTCACTAGCCTCATCGCTTTGTCTGGCGCTTACGCCAAGACTGTGAGGTCTCCAACTCCCCCCATGGGCTGGAACACGTACAACCGGTACAATTGCAACCCAACCGAGGAAATTGTCAAGGCCAACGCCAAGGGCTTGGTGGACTTGGGCTTTGCGGAACTCGGATATTCGATTGTTGCCGTGGACTGTGGATGGATGACAAACGAAAGAGATGAGAATAATCGACTTCAATGGAACCCAAAGATTTTCCCATCTGGTCCAAAGGCCCTTGGCGAGTATATCCATGACTTGGGCCTTGAGTTCGGCCTCTACTCTGGGGGTGGGTACTACCAATGTGGCTCTACTGACCTTCCTGGATCATTGGGTATGTCTACCACTGTCAACACACAACATGATGCTGATGAAAACTCTTAGGTTATGAGGAGATCGATGCCCAGTCCTTTGCCGAATGGGGCGGTGATGCCCTCAAGTGAGTCGACGGCCAAGTAAAAGCATGTGTTACGTGACTGACATTGCTTATCAGATATGACAATTGTTACTCGACGTCCAAAACCGTCATGGTCGATTCCACCTCGCCTGAGGCCCAAAGCCCAGATCGATTCATCAAGATGGGCGCAGCCCTTAATGAGACTGACCGAGATATCAAATTATTCCTCTGCCAGTGGGGTATCGGCGAGAATGTCCCAGACTGGTATGTCGCCATTGTCTGCAGTCCTGTGACTATGTTTACTCACACTTAGTAGGGCTGCCCCCTTGGGTAACACCTGGAGAATGAGCAACGACATCTTTGGTGCCTGGCGGGCTATCTGGCGCATCACCAACCAAGTCGTCGGCCATGCCAAGCACACTCGTCCAGGTGCATTTGCAGACATGGACATGCTTGAGTGAGATTTCAATCATCCATGACTGAGACTACTGCTAACCACTCTAGAATCGGGCTCGGCTTCCTGTCTTTTGAGGAAGAGAGATTTCACTTCGGCTTCTGGTCCATGATGAAGTCGCCTCTCCTTATTGGAGGAGTCTTGGATGCCAAGGTAATGCCAAAAGAATCCATCGAGATCATGTCCAACAAGGAGGTCATCGCCATCAACCAAGACCCCCTGGGCAAGGCAGCTGAGCTCGTTATCCGATATACCGAGGAAGAGTGGGACGTGTGGGCCGGTGACCTTTCCTCCAACCGAAAGGTGTTGGCTGTCGCCAACTGGAAGAACGAGTCCCAGACCGTGGACGTTGATTTGAGTCTGATCGGCGTGGGCAAGGCTAAGGCCCGTGATGTCTGGGCTCATGCCGACGGTTCTATCTCTGATATCGAGACCTTTGAACTGAAGGCCCACGAGCTTAGACTCCTTGTCTTGAGCAACATTGAAGAGGCTTCACGCCCCAAGGCACTCGGCTACTACGCCGCGGACGATTCATCACTCGAGGGGTCAGCCAAGCTTGTCGACTGCAGCAAGACCGACTGCCTGCCCGTCAACAAGAAAATCGGAAACATCGGCGGCAAAGACACCAAAGTCATCTTCAAGTCAGTCAGCGCCCCTCGCGATGGAGAAGTGCTCGTGGGCATCGACTTTACCAACTACGACTATCGCCATACCATGTGGGACTGGGAATCCAACACTCGCAACATGACCATCGCTGTCAACAAAGGAGATTCCAAGCGTTGGGCTTTCCCAATCGCTGGTGGAGACTGGTTCGAAAGTGGCAGGCTTAACGTTGTGCTTGATGGTTTCGTTAAGGGAAACGACAACACTGTCACTTTTACACCATCATCGTCCTCGGGCTGGGCTCCTGATCTGGTTGGGTTTGAGATATTCGAGTAACGTCGAATAGCAACTACAGTTCGGAGGCTTTAGGTGCCAGCCTGGTTTGACGTACGGAGCAGGGTCACAGGTGTTCCATATCTTCTTCTCACATATGCAGTCGTTACCATCTTATTATGAACACAGCTTTTTCGTCCTTAAAGCCAGTCCCAAGCTTCTTTTAAATACGTTTGACTAAACAGCAATTGTTAGCTAGAGATACTTGTGACTGGCTAAAGGGTGAGAATGTACATGGATGAAGTCGGCCACCCATACTGTTTCGTTGTTTTGGTCAAGATGTGAAAGATTGCCTCTTGTTCGTTGCGATTCTGGAATAGGTCTCCCGCTAAGGCAATAGCCATGCAGGCAATACTTAATAGCCATCAGATGCATATCCAAGACAGTGGTGCCAGTGTAAACGTACATATGAGCAGGGCTGGCCTGACTGATTGACTCAGCGATCCCACATATTATGTTGGAGTCGTTCTTAATCTCGCGCTGAACTATTATTAGACCTTCATCATCTCCTTCAATGGAGGTAGCCAACTCACATCAATCTTCTTTTTCGCGATCGTCTTGGCAGAGCCTATCTTGGGGAGAGAAGGATTATGTGAAAGGAGAGGGATTCGTGCGAGGTGGTAGTGTTGGAGCCCTCCCGCTACAGACTCGTTGTATACCCAGATCTCTGGGTACAGTTGTCCATTTGATGGTTGTGAGAGATAGATGGGCGTGAAAGAGTCAGGTTTTGAATATGTCCAAGTTGTCAAGTCGTCAAGGAGTGCATCATATCGTGAGTCGTCCCTGTTGTTTCCGAAGCAGTACTCAATGATTTCAGCAAGCAGTAGAAGTATTTGATTGGCCCACGCTCTATCATCGTCAGTTTGTACGGACCTGTTGAGATGGGGTGAGTGCAATGTTGGGATGGAGGATGTCTGGTGAAGTATTGCCAGGTAGACCTCAAGCCGTAAGCTGGCCCAACAAGTTGCCTCCTGAAAATCTCGACGTGCTTCGGTAGGCGGTGGTGACTGAGGGGAATCGAGGAAGTCAGGATTCCATCTCGCATTGGAGGTATAAGAAGGGCAGCTAAATAAAAGGAGAATGGTTAGAAAATATCTGGGCGCATGTGGCGCGATGGTGCAGGAATCAAGGCAGTTTGTTACCTTCCATAATTTGTCCAAATCTCTGGAGCAAAGCTGTATCCAGCCGGTCTTGCTCAAGCATGGAATGTGCGGCATCTCGGCTGTGAGCGAATCTTAAAGACCTATCCAACCCAGCTCCATATCTCGTGGATGATGCACTAGCGCCCAGGTGTCTCGCAGATACCGATGCTATGAGATCAACGAGGCTGTGGTCGGCTAGGGCATATTGGGCGAGCCCCTTGGAGAAAGCCTTGTCTGGATCGCTAAAGTCGAATGCAGGGCTCAGGTTGAACATGAAATGTCGGAATAACTGTCCCTTTTCTCTTTCTACTACGTGGGCATGTGAGGCTTCCGGGTATTGCTTGTTATGGAGTGTGAGAAGGTCGTCAAGGTGAGGAATATGGCCGTCACCCCAGGCGTAGCCGACTGATGAATCGATGGTAACTTGCGAGGGCGGTTCAGATAGGCCGTGAGGGGAACGGTAAAGAGGTAGGGTAGTGTAGGTTAATTGATCTGACTCAGTATTGGCCAAGTCGGCGGTCAAAGGACTCAGTAGATGGGCATGGGCGCCAGCGTGTTCGCTTTCCGGGGCTGTGGGGGAATCTTGGCCATCTGCATCATCCTCATAGGTCTCGACGTTGGAATCAATATCGACGGACCTCACGGTATCCAATGTCTGGTCCACAAACTCGATGTTACTCGGAAGTTTACACCACTTCTGATCGGTGGAAAATGTTGGTCGTGATCCACTGGCCCTGGCCTGTCAACATCACTCAGGCAAGGAGAGCAATGCTCCGACTGACCCTGTGTGAGAGTTGTGGCGGAATCGGATCCGGAGCGCACGATTGCACTCCCAGTTCCTCTTCTTGCACTGCTTGCAAGGCCATTCCCTGTCACCTGCATGAACATGGTGAGTGACCTGAGACTGTACTCAGGGGATGCACAAGTCGTACATTTCAGATGTCTGATACAGACAGCCAAGGTCAGCCATGACGTATCCAAGGGTCAACATACAGGGAATACTTACTTGAGACGGCAATTCTAGTTGACGAGTTCCACTTAGCTGATGAATCCAAGGTTGTGAGAAGGGAAATACTCACCCTGCAACCTGGCCCTCGTTCACCTCTCCCGGTGCGGGTCATGTTGGTGCTGAAGTTGGAGAACGGATGGAAAAGGCAACTTGTTACGGCGGGGACGACGAGACGGGCAGGTCAGCGCCCAGTTATATAACCCACCCTGGTTCAACTTTGCGGGGAAATCAGCCTCGGAGTCTAGTTTAGTGGGCCATTGTTAGGGGCCATGAAGCGGGGAATGGTGGCGGGCGAGTCATCCAGGTGTGGCACCGTCTTTTTGATCTCTTGGGAAGATGAAGTGAATGACAGGAGTCTTGTTATCTCTAATTATAGTTTGCTATAGTAGACAAGATGTAGCTGGTGTAGTTGGTAGAAGCATCTCTTACAGACTCTACGAGACAGCATTCCAGTCTAGATCCGATCGACAACACCCAATGTGTATCTCTACACTGGGACAGCAACAGGCTTGCTGAGCACTAAGCAGCTTCATCACTCTCCGTCTTAATCTTAGACTCCAGGTCACCCTCCATGCGATGCTCCAGAGTCCCTGCCTTCCTCTGTTTCTGCAGCTCCGCCGCGTAACGCACACCGAAGCCATCCTCAAAGATGGTCCTGATCTCTTCAAGGGTCAAGCCAGCCGCCTCGGGGTAACAAAAGTAGACGAAAACAAGGCCGATAAATGACAGACCAGCATAAAACCCAAATGTTCCCGAGGGAGAAATTCCCCTCATCATAGACAGGAAGGTTGACGAGACGATAATATTGGGTCCCCAAACACAGACGTTCATCAGCGTAGTACCCATGGCGCGAACCTCCATAGGCAGGAACTCATTCGCTTGCCAAGGAACACAGCCGAGTCCTGCAGCATAGAAGGCAACAAATAAGATCATGGAGACTAGAACCACGATAGCTGGCCAGCCAACCTCGTCAGACGTAAGCTCCAGAATGTTCTGATCAAGAGGAATCCAGTGGAAGGCAATGGCAGCAATGACCAGGAACACGGGCATCCCCCACATAGTCCACAAGAGTAACCTGCGGCGGCCGACGCGATCGATAAGGAAGATAGAAAGGAAGGTCATGAGCCAGTTGGTTCCAGCAACAACGGTACCGACGGCGACGGGATCGTTGAAGCCGACAATCTGGAAGAGCGTACTCGAATAGTAAATCAAGGTGTTGAAACCGCATAGCTGCTGCGTGGCCATCAGTCCACAGGCAACAATCGCAGCCCTTCGGTTGGATGGGATGGTGCAGGCACTCTTGAGGGCCTTGGTGCTGGAGATTTCCTCGTTCAGAGCCTTGGCCTCGCTGATGCCCTGCTGTATGGACGCAACCATACGGTCGATCTGAGTGTTATCGGCCTTGGGATACATTCGCCATAGGACAGCAACGCACTTGTCCATCTGACCGTGAAACAAGAGCTGGCGAGGGGACTCGGGGCACCAGAAGAGAAGCGTGCCGAGAAGGATGGAGGGGATGCCGCCCAGGCCAACCATGTACCTCCAGCCATGGGCGACGTTGGCAAAGGCGGCATTGAAGGCGTAGGCTAGCAAGGAGCCGGTTCCGAGAAAGACCATGTCGATAGAGATCATGCGGCCACGGTACTTGGCAGGCGAAATCTCTGCAATATACAGGGGAATAATCTGTAAATCAAGTTAGAAGAAATCGTGTGACAGGGATGTTAGTTGTTTGTCACTTACCATCGAGGCAGACCCAACACCAAGTCCCACGAGAATACGGCCAACGCTCATCTGGATGATGGAATATGACGCAGCTTGAATAAGGGCCCCAATCGTAAAGAGGACAGACGCAAACCAGATAGCTGGTTTACGGCCATATTTATCTGCAGTGACGCCCGCGATGATGGCTCCGATGAGAGCACCGCCAGCACAGAGACCAGTGATGAGTTCCTTCTCCCAGTGCTCAAGGGGCCGACCATTGAGATCAGAGCCGATAACAACTAGGACACCGGAGATGACTCCAGTATCGTAGCCGAAGAGCATGCCGCCGATGGCTGTAGCCACGACGCAGAGAGAGAGAAACAGCCCAGGGGCCGTGTCTTCGATGAAGCCCTCATCAGTTGGGCGGTCTGCAGCATGTTCTGCGTGTTGAGGTTGAGATATTTCCTTGGTGAGCGACATTGTGGCGTTGGAGGAGGCAGATAAGTGAAGAATGCGACACAATGAGTGGTGCTCGAAGGCTGTTGTTGAAGTCGTTGTCGAACGCGGCTACACCGTCACTTTATATCCTCGAGACGCGAGTTGGCCGTTAGGCTAGTTCACGCCAGAGCAGTTCACCCTCTCCTGATGCTGTGATTAACTCGTCCAGTTCACGACTCAGGCTTGGTCCTTGCTTCGAGGTTTCAACACCAGGCTTCAGCCAATGAACCCCGAGGTAAATCAAGTTTTCCTAGTGTCCATCCCCCCATGGGGGAGGTCGCGGGCTGGGGTAAAGCCCCGTACCCCGGATGGTGCTAAAGTCGGTCTCTCCACGCTCCGGGATGGGCTGCTGCATGTGGTTGAGGGTTTTTCGAATGTGGCAGGATTTTCCAGTGTTGCTGTTAGCGCCGGAAGTTCCCCCTGGATTGAGATCGCGTCAAGGGTCCCCATGTTTTATGGTTCGCGCCAAGGGAACGGATGAGATCCAGCTGACCAAACGGCTTGCGCGTGTGGTCGTTCATGGCTGGACCAAGAAGGCCTGGGCCGTGACAACGCTAGAAGTGTCCAGGGTAGGTCAAAGAGAACGAGGATGTTTCTAACCAAGCTGCTATGTGTGAGTGAGATTCCTGGTGTCAGCTAAACTGAAAGCCCAGACTCCGTGGCGCGGGGGTCTAGGGTATCTACCACACTTACGTCGCGGGGTTCTCACTTGAACGAGATACTCCGTGATGCTCACGTTGTTGAGTCATTGGGGTCATTATAAGGCCTATGAGCAAATATGACTGCACCTGCATAGGAAGAATAACAGATTGTGATTGATTTTCTTATTAATCATCGACGTAAGGTGGGCTGATCTCAGTGCTTGAGAACAATATACCAAACGAAAGTGGTGAAAATTAAGTGCATAGTTGAAAGGACCTCCACTCTGCGAAAGTACATATCAATAAGGTGCCAAAAAGAAAGGAGGGAAAACAATCGTTATAATGGCAAAGGATGATCATCACCATATGAATAGGTCTCACTCCAGATTGTCCTTTGATATTATGTCCTGGACTCCGTGGGGGCCACCGGCCCCACTGCTACAACAGAAAGATTGATAAGAACGCGTTAAGACCTTATCGCGAGTACCCTACGCGCAACAAAGGAGATACAACGCGGTTCCTTGATACTGTTGTTTTTATTCTACCAGGTACTTCTCAATCTACTACCTGCTATACCATGTGATAAAAAATCCTCCAGTCGTCCCGTCTCATACCTTCCCAGCAACAGACCTCCTCCACACTCTCACGGGCATATCCTTAAGCAGATGGTTCATCGTCTCCTCTCTCTGCAGCTCAAACCCGCGAGGAAGTTCAAACTCGTACCGATGCACCAAAGACGCGATCAAAACTGTCTGCTCGAGGTACGAAATGTTGCGACCGATGCAACCGCGCGACCCTGCAGAAAAGGCAATGAACGAAGATTGTAGCTCTTTGCCCTTCTCCCCAAGGAAGCGCTCAGGGATGTATTGGTCCGCGTTATGGAAAACTGACTCGTCGCGATGCGCGACAAGGGCAGAAATGCTGACAGTCGTGTTTCCGGGGACGTAGTGACCCATGATATTCAGGCCATCTGGGGGCGTCTTTCGAGGTAGGCCATGGGTCGTCGGCGGGAACAGGCGGAGAGATTCATCTAAGCAAGCGCGAAGGTACGGAAGATGCTTGACCTTGTCGTACGGGGCGATGACTTCGTCGGGCTCGAGGGCTGCATCAAGCTCCTCGTGTAGAAGAGCCATGGCTCGAGGAGTTCGGATCAGCTGGTAGAGGGCGTTGGCGAGGGCAATCGCTGTCGTCACGCTGCCAGCGTTCATCATGATATTGGCCTCGGCAACCACTTCGCCCCATTCCAAGTTGTGAGGCGTGCCATTGCGATCTTGTATCAAAGCCTGGAAGAAGTCGTCCAACATTTCCATCCTCCGGTAACGCTCAAGGCGAGAATTCGAGAGTCTCAAGACGATAGCATCCCAACCTTGACTTGCCTGCGCCATGCGACGATAGTATGGGATCAAGTTGGAGAGCTTATCGAGGAACTTATAATGATCGTAATTCCACAGGAGCAATGACTGTTTCCGGGCTGTAGGGTACAGACACTCGCGAAGGTTAAGTTCATATCGAGAACCGTCTTTGCCCTGGCCAATAACGCGGTCGTTGCCTTGATCAAGAAACCCCAAACGCTCCGACAAGCCGATGTCAGCGATGGCGTCAAGTGTGAAGAAGTTTGTCCAGGCTCGAAAGTCGAGGGCTGAATCTTGAAAGCTCTTGGGATCTTTGTCATAGGGGCTGGCACATCGCTGATCAAACTGCTTGATCAACCTATCGACCTTGTCGGCAACCTTGTGCTCCCACTCCTCGAGGTTTTTGAGCGCATACGCAGCAGACAGGACTTTGCGCTTCCTCGCATGCTCTGGCTTCTCGACCACGTCGGCGAGGTGGAAATGTGTCGCGGCAGTAAGCTCGTAGGACTCGTCCTTGTGGCATGGACTTCCATGGCCGTAAATGTCCTTGATGGCTGCAACTCTTCCGAATGAAAGGGAGTTGGGCCCTGTGCGAAGAACCGGTTCATCCTTGTGGAGCTTGGCAAGGTGCGCCGACCGGGCTCCTGTGTGCGCCAGGGCCATGAATGGGAGGTCTGACATGCCCGAGAAGGTTGACATGTTGGGGAACCTGCGAAGACCTGGGAGTTTTTGACATGTTAATGGTGCTCCTACCAAATTGTGCACAAAACGAACCTTTTGCATCCTTGAGATACACAATCCAAGGATAGACGACAAAGTAGACAAAGAGGGAAATCGCCAAGGCTGTGGCATAGGGAGCCATGCCGAGAAGCGCTAGCATTTCCTCCATGGCGAGCTATGTCAAAGTTCACAACAAGGTCTGAAAGAAGGTGTCCGTGCTGGCTGACAAGGAACAAGGCGCATTTCGACATCCATGTTGAGTTTTGCTTGACCTTATATGCCCACCTGGACTCCAAGATTCTGAAGCTGGAGACGAGGTTCTAGCCTCTTTGTGGAGTCTTCATGGATGGTAACTTGCGAGCACGCAGGCCTCGATCGGGCCCGGATCGCCCTACCCTTTTCATTTGAAGAAGCAAGTGGAACATCCCCCGCCACCGGAAATACTTGCTTGTTTGGAATGATGATGGTGTGCGGGGAAGATCACACGCTTGCATCTTGCAGTCTGGGGTTAGAACATGGTCCAATGAAATCGGGCACTAATATTCGAGAACAATCTCCAGACCCGGACTTACGATTCTCTCCCCAAGATCAATTCCTCGGCCGATCCGACTTGAGATTGCAGGCTTCTATCATAGGAAATGGAAACATCTGTCGGCCCAAGCATCCCGCCGTCCCTGATTCCTATCGGCGCTTCGGCCGAGAACGAGGCCGCCGACGACAGCCAGTGGGTGATGGCCAACGCTTCTTGGGAAGTAATAACTAACATGCGACTGTTCAAGAAAATCTCCGAACAGCTTCCCCTTGTCACCTCAATCATCTATCAGTCCCTATGGATTCGGATTCCCACTCAGCAACCGGGAGGAAGCCCGGTATCTGATGCATTACATCCAAGAGTTGGCCCCATGGGTATATTCCCCACGCTATTGATAGGCTTAAGATAACCCAAGGAGTAGGTAGACATAACGGATCCTGCTCAAACATTTGCCCTTGAGGTCCCTAAGCGAGCACGCCAATTTCCACTACTGGCGTACTCCATCTTGGCCTTCTCATCCCGTCACTTGGTGCTCATGACGGGAAAAGAATGTGGGGATACTGAAAGATACTATAGCTGCGCCCTAAGGATTCTTATACCCATCTTGGATGATTCTGATGCCTCCATCAATGAGAACCTTCTGGCCGCAGTCGTCCTCTTGCGGCTGTATGAGGAAATGACAGGTGGGTTGCATGCTTACCTTTAACCGGAGACACGCTTCTAACGTCCACTACGATTCAAGAAGTTGATGCTGGCATTCACCTCCAAGGGGGTTCGCGACTGTTGAATGACGTATCCAACTTCGCGGCTCGTGGGGGTCTTGGAGAGGCGGCAAGCTGGATCGTCCTCCGGCAGGACTTGCATGTTTCCCTCATAAAGTCCGAGCCGATGCGGGTCAATCTCAGCAGCTACGAACAGTCCAAGTCTTTTGAGGATCCAAATGATGAGACTATTACTAACCGGGCAGTTCTTCTTTGCTGCCAAGTATTGGCTGCTGCATTCGGCGGATTCGACACCAGCACTTGGGCACGATTTAATCATGAGGTTGCTCAATGGCACAACAACCTGCCCGCGCACTATAGTCCACATTATTGCAGTACAGGTATTCCAGATAGCAAGACTGGGCCAGTCTTTCCGGTAGTGTGGTTGACACATCCCGCACATGGTTCGTTGATTCATCCCTTCTTCGATTGAACACCCTCTCATGCTCGTAGTTCTCGGGTTCCAACATTACCATCTTGCTCGCATGTTTCTCCAGATATTCGAGCCCAGACTGTGGCTTCCAAGTCTGCATACGGTTGAAGAGCGATTGATAGCGGATGTATGTGTCCCCTACTAAGCGCGAGAAATTGTAGTTAATGCAAGTGAAAAATAGAGGGCAGTACTGAATCACCTTCGAATGGCAATTGGCCTTGCGATTCATAACGTCTCTGTCGTTGGTGCAACCTTTACCGCACATCACGTTCTCTACGCGTGTAAGTATCAATATTCGAGCATTCCACTAGGCATTGAGTTGACCCGTCTAGGCGGTATTTATTTTAGTGACGCTGCAGAAAGGCGAGAGGTACTCAGTTTCTTAGACGGAATGTCAACATCCATCGGGTGGCCTACGGGCAGATTGCAGGCCAAGCTGAACCAAGTGTGGTCTAGAAATGAAAGATAATCCAAACACGCGCATTATGCCTCTCTATAGTCGTGTACTTGCTTAATCACTGAAATACATAGTGTATCAACATGTAGATGTTGTCCACCGTCTCATCATTCTCATCCAGCACAGAAGTAGAAGCCTCCACTGCCCACTCATCCAAGCTCCTGACATGCAGATCCTTCCAAGTCGCAGTCGTGCACTTGCCCAGAGCCTCCGTCTTGATGCTTCCATCATCAGGCCTAGTCACACCCTGGATCGACACCCCATTGACGAGCTTGCTGCTCTGTGAGACCCAGACAATGTCACGGACCTCAAGCTTTGCCTGCTGTCGTGACCAGAAAGGCAGTCGATCCCTGAGATTGCCTAGCTTTATCTTTGACGTTGTTTCTTCACTGCCATTCTTTTTTGCAGCAATAAGCCTGGGGCTGAACCCATACCACTCGTTCACAAAATCATTCTTCAGATCAAACATGGCCCAGAAGCCATCTTGTGTGCCTTCAGTCTTGATAGCCTTGGCAGTGTTGCGCACGGCTTCATTGGCAGTAGCCCGCAGCAAAGCACCTCCCCCCTGAGCCGTGTACTGAATGTGACTGAGGACGTCGCTGATGCTCTCATAGTCAAACTTGCGAATCTCGGTAGGAAGGTCGAGACGCCAGGATGAAATGACACCAGCACCCTCAAAAGGCATGTATTTGGGTCCAGAGAATGACAGGTCAAAGACGCCAGTGTCTCCCGCGCCACCGCTGATGGCAACGGCTGAGATGGG